>NW_027508021.1:0-63718 GCF_051348905.1 Ranitomeya variabilis
CATAAATTGGCCATTTTATGTATACCCAGCAGTCACTTTAAGGCCATTCTCGTTGCTGGGAACTTGCCTGTGTGTATCCTCTTTTGTGCTAAAGCATACATTTATATGGGAAGGTGGGATCCTGCTATATTTATAAACAGCTGAAGGGTGGCGTGCACTCAGAGAGCTTAAGTATACTAATATCAAAAGACTGACTGGCACATCCAAACAGAAAACAGGTGGGAACAGGTGCTTCCAAAGAGTAGCCATCGCCACATATAACCAAGAAGTACCAATCTGTAGCGTTATAGCATGCAAATATGAAATATTAAATTTCATTGCATTGCAGCTCTAGAAAAATAGAATAATTGGGAATACTTAGCGCATTAGTTGGCCAATTTATGTGTACCCAGAAGTCACTTTAAGGCCATTCTCATTGATGGAAGTAGTCATCTCCATTCATAACCAACAAATAAAGTAGCATTCTGTATCGCTATAGCATGCAAGTCCGAAATATATTTAATTTTAACTACATTAATGGTGTGAAAATTATAAAAATTGAGAATACTTAGCGCATAAATTGGCCATTTTATGTGTACCCTGCAGTCACTTAAAGGCCATTCTTTTTGCTGGAAACCTGCCTGTGTGAATCCTCTTTTGTGCTAGAGCCTACATTTATATGAGAAGGTGGGATTCTGCTATATTTAAAAACACCTGAGGGATGGAGTGCAGTCGGAGAGCTTAAGTATACTAATATCAAAAGGCTGACCGGCACATCCAAACAAAAAACAGGTGTGAACAGTTGCTCACTAAGAGTAACCATCACCATTTCTAACCAACAAAGTAGCACTCTGTAGCAGTATAGCATGCAAATATGAAATGTAAACAATTTTCTTTCCTTTAATGCTCTAGAAAATTTGAAAAATGGAGAATACTTAGCGCAGAAATTGGCCATTTTATGTGTACCCGGCAGTCACTTTAAGGCCATTCCTGTTGCTGGGAACCTGCCTGTGTGAATCCTCTCTTGTGATAAAGCCTACATTTATATGGGAAGATGGGATCCTGCTGTATTTAAAAACAGCTGAGGGTTGGAGTGAAGTCAGAGAGCTTTATTACACTAATATCAAAAGACTGACTGGCACATCCAAACAGAAAACAGGTGGGAACAGGTGCTCAGTAAGAGTAACCATCGCCATTCCTAACCAACAAAGTAGCACTCTGCATCGCTATAGCATGCAAAAATTAAATATATTTAATTTTAACTGCATTAATGCTGTGGAAAATTATAAAAATTGAGAATACTTAGCCATTAGTTGGCCAATTTATGTGTACTCAGCAGTCACTTTAAGGCCATTCTCATTGCTGTGAACCTGCCTGTATTTATATGCGAAAGTAGAATCCTGCTATATTTAAAAACATCTGATAGGTGGAGTGCTCAGTCAGAGAGCTCAAATATACTAATATCAAAAGACTGACCTCCACATCCAAACAGAAAACAGGTGCTCACTAAGAGTGGCCATCTCCATTTATAACAAACAAATCAAGTAGCACTCTGAAGTGCTATAGCAAGCCAACATGAAATATATGAAACTTGTTTGGCTTTACTGCTCTAGAAAAATTGAGGAAACCTAGTGCATTAATTGGCCAATTCATGTTTACACAGTCGCCATCATAAGGCGATTCTCGTTTCTGGGAACCTCTCTGTGTGAATTTTTTCTTAGGCTAAAGCCTACATTTGTATGGGAAGGTAGGCTCCTGCTGTTATTAAAATGCCTGAGGCTAAGGTGTGGCGTGCCCAGTCAGAGAGCTTAAGTATACTAATATCGAAAGACTGACTTCCACGTCCAAACAGAAAACAGGTGTGAACAGGTGCTCACTAAGAGTAGCCATCTTCATTTCTAACCAACAAAGTAGCACTCTGTAGCAGTATAGCATGCAAATATGAAATGTAACAATTTTATTTGTATTCTAGAAAATTATAAAAATTGAGAATGCTTAGCGCATAAATTGGCCATTTTATGTGTACCCTGCAGTCACTTTAAGGCCATTCTTGTTGCTGGGAACCTTCCTGTATGTATCCTCTTTTGTGCTCAAGCCTACATTTATATATGAAGGTGGGATTCTGCTATGTTTAAAAACAGCTCAGGGGTGGAGTGCAGTCGGAGAGCTTAAGTCTACTAATATCGAAAGACTGACCGGCACATGCATTCAGAAAACAGGTGGGAACATTTGCTTCCTAAGAGTAGCCATCTCCATATATATCAAGAAGTAAAGTAGCACTCTGTAGCGCTATTGCATGCAAATATGAAATGTAATTAAATTTCATTGCATTGCGGCTATAGAAAATTAAAATATTTAAGAATACTTAGCGCATTAGTTGGCCATTTTATGTGTACCCTGCAATCACTTTAAGGCTATTTTCATTGCTGGGAACCTGCCTTTGTGAATTCTCTTTTGTGCTAAAGCCTTCATTTATATGAGAAGGTGGGATCCTGCTATATTTAAAAACACCTGAGGGATGGAGTGCAGTCGGAGAGCTTAAGTATACTAATATCAAAAGACTGACCTCCACATTCAAACAGAAAACAGGTGTGAACAGTTGCTCACTAAGAGTAGCTATCTCCATTTGTAACCAACAAAGTAGCACTCTGTAGCAGTATAGCATGCAAATATGAAATGTAAACAATTTTATTTGCATTAATACATTAATGAGAATGCTTCACGCATACATTGGCCATTTTATGTGCACCGGGCAGTCACTTTAAGGCCATTCTCGTTGCTGGGAAACTGCCTGTGTGAATCCTCTTTTGTGCTAGAGCCTACATTTATATGGGAAGATGGGATCCTGCTATACTTAAAAACAGCTGAGGGGTGGAGTGCAGTCATAGAGATTTATTATGCTAATATCAAAAGACTGACTGACACAACCAAACAGAAAACAGGTGGGAACAGATGCTTCCTAAGAGTAGCCATCTCCATATATAACCAAGAAGTACAGTAGCACTCTGTAGCGCAATAGCATGCAAATATGAAATGTAATTAAATTTCATTGCATTGCAGCTCTAGAAAATTAGAATAATTGAGAATACTTAGCGCATTAGTTGGCCAATTTATGTGTACCCGGAAGTCACTTTAAGGCCATTCTCATTGCTGGGAACAAGCCTGTGTGTATCCTCTTTTGTGCTGAAGCCGACATTTATATGGGGAGGGTTCCTGCTGTATTTAAAAACAGCTGAAGGGTGGAGTGCAGTCAGAGAGCTTAAGTATACTAATATCAAAAGACTGACCGGCACATCCAAACAGAAAACAGATGTGAACAGGTGTTTACTAGGAGTAGTCATCTCCATTCATAGCCAACAAATAATGTAGCGCTGTTAAGCGCTATAGCATGCAAGTATGAAATATATTTAATTTTAACTACATTAATGCTGTGAAAATTATATAAATTGAGAATGCTTAGCGCATAAATTGGCCATTTTATGTATACCCAGCAGTCACTTTAAGGCCATTCTCGTTGCTGGGAACCTGCCTGTGTGTATCCTCTTTTGTGCTAAAGCATACATTTATATGGGAAGGTGGGATCCTGCTATATTTATAAACAGCTGAAGGGTGGAGTGCACTCAGAGAGCTTAAGTATACTAATATCAAAAGACTGACTGGCACATCCAAACAGAAAACAGGTGGGAACAGGTGCTTCCAAAGAGTAGCCATCGCCACATATAACCAAGAAGTACCAATCTCTAGCGTTATAGCATGCAAATATGAAATATAATTAAATTTCATTGCATTGCAGCTCTAGAAAAATAGAATAATTGGGAATACTTAGCGCATTAGTTGGCCAATTTATGTGTACCCAGAAGTCACTTTAAGGCTATTTTCATTGCTGGGAACCTGCCTTTGTGAATTCTCTTTTGTGCTAAAGCCTTCATTTATATGAGAAGGTGGGATCCTGCTATATTTAAAAACACCTGAGGGATGGAGTGCAGTCGGAGAGCTTAAGTATACTAATATCAAAAGACTGACCTCCACATTCAAACAGAAAACAGGTGTGAACAGTTGCTCACTAAGAGTAGCTATCTCCATTTCTAACCAACAAAGTAGCACTCTGTAGCAGTATAGCATGCAAATATGAAATGTAAACAATTTTATTTGCATTAATACATTAATGAGAATGCTTCACGCATACATTGGCCATTTTATGTGCACCGGGCAGTCACTTTAAGGCCATTCTCGTTGCTGGGAAACTGCCTGTGTGAATCCTCTTTTGTGCTAGAGCCTACATTTATATGGGAAGATGGGATCCTGCTATACTTAAAAACAGCTGAGGGGTGGAGTGCAGTCATAGAGATTTATTATGCTAATATCAAAAGACTGACTGACACAACCAAACAGAAAACAGGTGGGAACAGATGCTTCCTAGGAGTAGCCATCTCCATATATAACCAAGAAGTACAGTAGCACTCTGTAGCGCAATAGCATGCAAATATGAAATGTAATTAAATTTCATTGCATTGCAGCTCTAGAAAATTAGAATAATTGAGAATACTTAGCGCATTAGTTGGCCAATTTATGTGTACCCGGAAGTCACTTTAAGGCCATTCTCATTGCTGGGAACAAGCCTCTGTGTATCCTCTTTTGTGCTGAAGCCGACATTTATATGGGGAGGGTTCCTGCTGTATTTTAAAACAGCTGAAGGGTGGAGTGCAGTCAGAGAGCTTAAGTATACTAATATCAAAAGACTGACCGGCACATCCAAACAGAAAACAGATGTGAACAGGTGTTTACTAGGAGTAGTCATCTCCATTCATAGCCAACAAATAATGTAGCGCTGTGAAGCGCTATAGCATGCAAGTATGAAATATATTTAATTTTAACTACATTAATGCTGTGAAAATTATATAAATTGAGAATGCTTAGCGCATAAATTGGCCATTTTGTGTATACCCAGCAGTCACTTTAAGGCCATTCTCGTTGCTGGGAACCTGCCTGTGTGTATCCTCTTTTGTGCTAAAGCATACATTTATATGGGAAGGTGGGATCCTGCTATATTTATAAACAGCTGAAGGGTGGAGTGCACTCAGAGAGCTTAAGTATACTAATATCAAAAGACTGACTGGCACATCCAAACAGAAAACAGGTGGGAACAGGTGCTTCCAAAGAGTAGCCATCGCCACATATAACCAAGAAGTACCAATCTCTAGCGTTATAGCATGCAAATATGAAATATAATTAAATTTCATTGCACTGCAGCTCTAGAAAAATAGAATAATTGGGAATACTTAGCGCATTAGTTGGCCAATTTATGTGTACCCAGAAGTCACTTTAAGGCTATTTTCATTGCTGGGAACCTGCCTTTGTGAATTCTCTTTTGTGCTACAGCCTTCATTTATATGAGAAGGTGGGATCCTGCTATATTTAAAAACACCTGAGGGATGGAGTGCAGTCGGAGAGCTTAAGTATACTAATATCAAAAGACTGACCTCCACATTCAAACAGAAAACAGGTGTGAACAGTTGCTCACTAAGAGTAGCTATCTCCATTTGTAACCAACAAAGTAGCACTCTGTAGCAGTATAGCATGCAAATATGAAATGTAAACAATTTTATTTGCATTAATACATTAATGAGAATGCTTCACGCATACATTGGCCATTTTATGTGCACCGGTCAGTCACTTTAAGGCCATTCTCGTTGCTGGGAAACTGCCTGTGTGAATCCTCTTTTTTGCTAGAGCCTACATTTATATGGGAAGATGGGATCCTGCTATACTTAAAAACAGCTGAGGGGTGGAGTGCAGTCATAGAGATTTATTATGCTAATATCAAAAGACTGACTGACATAACCAAACAGAAAACAGGTGGGAACAGATGCTTCCTAAGAGTAGCCATCTCCATATATAACCAAGAAGTAAAGTAGCACTCTGTAGCGCAATAGCATGCAAATATGAAATGTAATTAAATTTCATTGCATTGCAGCTCTAGAAAATTAGAAGAATTGAGAATACTTAGCGCATTAGTTGGCCAATTTATGTGTACCCGGAAGTCACTTTAAGGCCATTCTCATTGCTGGGAACAAGCCTGTGTGTATCCTCTTTTGTGCTGAAGCCGACATTTATATGGGGAGGGTTCCTGCTGTATTTAAAAACAGCTGAAGGGTGGAGTGCAGTCAGAGAGCTTAAGTATACTAATATCAAAAGACTGACCGGCACATCCAAACAGAAAACAGATGTGAACAGGTGTTTACTAGGAGTAGTCATCTCCATTCATAGCCAACAAATAATGTAGCGCTGTGAAGCGCTATAGCATGCAAGTATGAAATATATTTAATTTTAACTACATTAATGCTGTGAAAATTATATAAATTTGAGAATGCTTAGCGCATAAATTGGCCATTTTATGTATACCCAGCAGTCACTTTAAGGCCATTCTCGTTGCTGGGAACTTGCCTGTGTGTATCCTCTTTTGTGCTAAAGCATACATTTATATGGGAAGGTGGGATCCTGCTATATTTATAAACAGCTGAAGGGTGGCGTGCACTCAGAGAGCTTAAGTATACTAATATCAAAAGACTGACTGGCACATCCAAACAGAAAACAGGTGGGAACAGGTGCTTCCAAAGAGTAGCCATCGCCACATATAACCAAGAAGTACCAATCTGTAGCGTTATAGCATGCAAATATGAAATATTAAATTTCATTGCATTGCAGCTCTAGAAAAATAGAATAATTGGGAATACTTAGCGCATTAGTTGGCCAATTTATGTGTACCCAGAAGTCACTTTAAGGCCATTCTCATTGATGGAAGTAGTCATCTCCATTCATAACCAACAAATAAAGTAGCATTCTGTATCGCTATAGCATGCAAGTCCGAAATATATTTAATTTTAACTACATTAATGGTGTGAAAATTATAAAAATTGAGAATACTTAGCGCATAAATTGGCCATTTTATGTGTACCCTGCAGTCACTTAAAGGCCATTCTTTTTGCTGGAAACCTGCCTGTGTGAATCCTCTTTTGTGCTAGAGCCTACATTTATATGAGAAGGTGGGATTCTGCTATATTTAAAAACACCTGAGGGATGGAGTGCAGTCGGAGAGCTTAAGTATACTAATATCAAAAGGCTGACCGGCACATCCAAACAAAAAACAGGTGTGAACAGTTGCTCACTAAGAGTAACCATCACCATTTCTAACCAACAAAGTAGCACTCTGTAGCAGTATAGCATGCAAATATGAAATGTAAACAATTTTCTTTCCTTTAATGCTCTAGAAAATTTGAAAAATGGAGAATACTTAGCGCAGAAATTGGCCATTTTATGTGTACCCGGCAGTCACTTTAAGGCCATTCCTGTTGCTGGGAACCTGCCTGTGTGAATCCTCTCTTGTGATAAAGCCTACATTTATATGGGAAGATGGGATCCTGCTGTATTTAAAAACAGCTGAGGGTTGGAGTGAAGTCAGAGAGCTTTATTACACTAATATCAAAAGACTGACTGGCACATCCAAACAGAAAACAGGTGGGAACAGGTGCTCAGTAAGAGTAACCATCGCCATTCCTAACCAACAAAGTAGCACTCTGCATCGCTATAGCATGCAAAAATTAAATATATTTAATTTTAACTGCATTAATGCTGTGGAAAATTATAAAAATTGAGAATACTTAGCCATTAGTTGGCCAATTTATGTGTACTCAGCAGTCACTTTAAGGCCATTCTCATTGCTGTGAACCTGCCTGTATTTATATGCGAAAGTAGAATCCTGCTATATTTAAAAACATCTGATAGGTGGAGTGCTCAGTCAGAGAGCTCAAATATACTAATATCAAAAGACTGACCTCCACATCCAAACAGAAAACAGGTGCTCACTAAGAGTGGCCATCTCCATTTATAACAAACAAATCAAGTAGCACTCTGAAGTGCTATAGCAAGCCAACATGAAATATATGAAACTTGTTTGGCTTTACTGCTCTAGAAAAATTGAGGAAACCTAGTGCATTAATTGGCCAATTCATGTTTACACAGTCGCCATCATAAGGCGATTCTCGTTTCTGGGAACCTCTCTGTGTGAATTTTTTCTTAGGCTAAAGCCTACATTTGTATGGGAAGGTAGGCTCCTGCTGTTATTAAAATGCCTGAGGCTAAGGTGTGGCGTGCCCAGTCAGAGAGCTTAAGTATACTAATATCGAAAGACTGACTTCCACGTCCAAACAGAAAACAGGTGTGAACAGGTGCTCACTAAGAGTAGCCATCTTCATTTCTAACCAACAAAGTAGCACTCTGTAGCAGTATAGCATGCAAATATGAAATGTAACAATTTTATTTGTATTCTAGAAAATTATAAAAATTGAGAATGCTTAGCGCATAAATTGGCCATTTTATGTGTACCCTGCAGTCACTTTAAGGCCATTCTTGTTGCTGGGAACCTTCCTGTATGTATCCTCTTTTGTGCTCAAGCCTACATTTATATATGAAGGTGGGATTCTGCTATGTTTAAAAACAGCTCAGGGGTGGAGTGCAGTCGGAGAGCTTAAGTCTACTAATATCGAAAGACTGACCGGCACATGCATTCAGAAAACAGGTGGGAACATTTGCTTCCTAAGAGTAGCCATCTCCATATATATCAAGAAGTAAAGTAGCACTCTGTAGCGCTATTGCATGCAAATATGAAATGTAATTAAATTTCATTGCATTGCGGCTCTAGAAAATTAAAATATTTAAGAATACTTAGCGCATTAGTTGGCCATTTTATGTGTACCCTGCAATCACTTTAAGGCTATTTTCATTGCTGGGAACCTGCCTTTGTGAATTCTCTTTTGTGCTAAAGCCTTCATTTATATGAGAAGGTGGGATCCTGCTATATTTAAAAACACCTGAGGGATGGAGTGCAGTCGGAGAGCTTAAGTATACTAATATCAAAAGACTGACCTCCACATTCAAACAGAAAACAGGTGTGAACAGTTGCTCACTAAGAGTAGCTATCTCCATTTCTAACCAACAAAGTAGCACTCTGTAGCAGTATAGCATGCAAATATGAAATGTAAACAATTTTATTTGCATTAATACATTAATGAGAATGCTTCACGCATACATTGGCCATTTTATGTGCACCGGGCAGTCACTTTAAGGCCATTCTCGTTGCTGGGAAACTGCCTGTGTGAATCCTCTTTTGTGCTAGAGCCTACATTTATATGGGAAGATGGGATCCTGCTATACTTAAAAACAGCTGAGGGGTGGAGTGCAGTCATAGAGATTTATTATGCTAATATCAAAAGACTGACTGACACAACCAAACAGAAAACAGGTGGGAACAGATGCTTCCTAAGAGTAGCCATCTCCATATATAACCAAGAAGTACAGTAGCACTCTGTAGCGCAATAGCATGCAAATATGAAATGTAATTAAATTTCATTGCATTGCAGCTCTAGAAAATTAGAATAATTGAGAATACTTAGCGCATTAGTTGGCCAATTTATGTGTACCCGGAAGTCACTTTAAGGCCATTCTCATTGCTGGGAACAAGCCTGTGTGTATCCTCTTTTGTGCTGAAGCCGACATTTATATGGGGAGGGTTCCTGCTGTATTTAAAAACAGCTGAAGGGTGGAGTGCAGTCAGAGAGCTTAAGTATACTAATATCAAAAGACTGACCGGCACATCCAAACAGAAAACAGATGTGAACAGGTGTTTACTAGGAGTAGTCATCTCCATTCATAGCCAACAAATAATGTAGCGCTGTTAAGCGCTATAGCATGCAAGTATGAAATATATTTAATTTTAACTACATTAATGCTGTGAAAATTATATAAATTGAGAATGCTTAGCGCATAAATTGGCCATTTTATGTATACCCAGCAGTCACTTTAAGGCCATTCTCGTTGCTGGGAACCTGCCTGTGTGTATCCTCTTTTGTGCTAAAGCATACATTTATATGGGAAGGTGGGATCCTGCTATATTTATAAACAGCTGAAGGGTGGAGTGCACTCAGAGAGCTTAAGTATACTAATATCAAAAGACTGACTGGCACATCCAAACAGAAAACAGGTGGGAACAGGTGCTTCCAAAGAGTAGCCATCGCCACATATAACCAAGAAGTACCAATCTCTAGCGTTATAGCATGCAAATATGAAATATAATTAAATTTCATTGCATTGCAGCTCTAGAAAAATAGAATAATTGGGAATACTTAGCGCATTAGTTGGCCAATTTATGTGTACCCAGAAGTCACTTTAAGGCTATTTTCATTGCTGGGAACCTGCCTTTGTGAATTCTCTTTTGTGCTAAAGCCTTCATTTATATGAGAAGGTGGGATCCTGCTATATTTAAAAACACCTGAGGGATGGAGTGCAGTCGGAGAGCTTAAGTATACTAATATCAAAAGACTGACCTCCACATTCAAACAGAAAACAGGTGTGAACAGTTGCTCACTAAGAGTAGCTATCTCCATTTCTAACCAACAAAGTAGCACTCTGTAGCAGTATATCATGCAAATATGAAATGTAAACAATTTTATTTGCATTAATACATTAATGAGAATGCTTCACGCATACATTGGCCATTTTATGTGCACCGGGCAGTCACTTTAAGGCCATTCTCGTTGCTGGGAAACTGCCTGTGTGAATCCTCTTTTGTGCTAGAGCCTACATTTATATGGGAAGATGGGATCCTGCTATACTTAAAAACAGCTGAGGGGTGGAGTGCAGTCATAGAGATTTATTATGCTAATATCAAAAGACTGACTGACACAACCAAACAGAAAACAGGTGGGAACAGATGCTTCCTAGGAGTAGCCATCTCCATATATAACCAAGAAGTACAGTAGCACTCTGTAGCGCAATAGCATGCAAATATGAAATGTAATTAAATTTCATTGCATTGCAGCTCTAGAAAATTAGAATAATTGAGAATACTTAGCGCATTAGTTGGCCAATTTATGTGTACCCGGAAGTCACTTTAAGGCCATTCTCATTGCTGGGAACAAGCCTCTGTGTATCCTCTTTTGTGCTGAAGCCGACATTTATATGGGGAGGGTTCCTGCTGTATTTTAAAACAGCTGAAGGGTGGAGTGCAGTCAGAGAGCTTAAGTATACTAATATCAAAAGACTGACCGGCACATCCAAACAGAAAACAGATGTGAACAGGTGTTTACTAGGAGTAGTCATCTCCATTCATAGCCAACAAATAATGTAGCGCTGTGAAGCGCTATAGCATGCAAGTATGAAATATATTTAATTTTAACTACATTAATGCTGTGAAAATTATATAAATTGAGAATGCTTAGCGCATAAATTGGCCATGTTGTGTATACCCAGCAGTCACTTTAAGGCCATTCTCGTTGCTGGGAACCTGCCTGTGTGTATCCTCTTTTGTGCTAAAGCATACATTTATATGGGAAGGTGGGATCCTGCTATATTTATAAACAGCTGAAGGGTGGAGTGCACTCAGAGAGCTTAAGTATACTAATATCAAAAGACTGACTGGCACATCCAAACAGAAAACAGGTGGGAACAGGTGCTTCCAAAGAGTAGCCATCGCCACATATAACCAAGAAGTACCAATCTCTAGCGTTATAGCATGCAAATATGAAATATAATTAAATTTCATTGCACTGCAGCTCTAGAAAAATAGAATAATTGGGAATACTTAGCGCATTAGTTGGCCAATTTATGTGTACCCAGAAGTCACTTTAAGGCTATTTTCATTGCTGGGAACCTGCCTTTGTGAATTCTCTTTTGTGCTACAGCCTTCATTTATATGAGAAGGTGGGATCCTGCTATATTTAAAAACACCTGAGGGATGGAGTGCAGTCGGAGAGCTTAAGTATACTAATATCAAAAGACTGACCTCCACATTCAAACAGAAAACAGGTGTGAACAGTTGCTCACTAAGAGTAGCTATCTCCATTTCTAACCAACAAAGTAGCACTCTGTAGCAGTATAGCATGCAAATATGAAATGTAAACAATTTTATTTGCATTAATACATTAATGAGAATGCTTCACGCATACATTGGCCATTTTATGTGCACCGGTCAGTCACTTTAAGGCCATTCTCGTTGCTGGGAAACTGCCTGTGTGAATCCTCTTTTTTGCTAGAGCCTACATTTATATGGGAAGATGGGATCCTGCTATACTTAAAAACAGCTGAGGGGTGGAGTGCAGTCATAGAGATTTATTATGCTAATATCAAAAGACTGACTGACATAACCAAACAGAAAACAGGTGGGAACAGATGCTTCCTAAGAGTAGCCATCTCCATATATAACCAAGAAGTAAAGTAGCACTCTGTAGCGCAATAGCATGCAAATATGAAATGTAATTAAATTTCATTGCATTGCAGCTCTAGAAAATTAGAAGAATTGAGAATACTTAGCGCATTAGTTGGCCAATTTATGTGTACCCGGAAGTCACTTTAAGGCCATTCTCATTGCTGGGAACAAGCCTGTGTGTATCCTCTTTTGTGCTGAAGCCGACATTTATATGGGGAGGGTTCCTGCTGTATTTAAAAACAGCTGAAGGGTGGAGTGCAGTCAGAGAGCTTAAGTATACTAATATCAAAAGACTGACCGGCACATCCAAACAGAAAACAGATGTGAACAGGTGTTTACTAGGAGTAGTCATCTCCATTCATAGCCAACAAATAATGTAGCGCTGTGAAGCGCTATAGCATGCAAGTATGAAATATATTTAATTTTAACTACATTAATGCTGTGAAAATTATATAAATTTGAGAATGCTTAGCGCATAAATTGGCCATTTTATGTATACCCAGCAGTCACTTTAAGGCCATTCTCGTTGCTGGGAACTTGCCTGTGTGTATCCTCTTTTGTGCTAAAGCATACATTTATATGGGAAGGTGGGATCCTGCTATATTTATAAACAGCTGAAGGGTGGCGTGCACTCAGAGAGCTTAAGTATACTAATATCAAAAGACTGACTGGCACATCCAAACAGAAAACAGGTGGGAACAGGTGCTTCCAAAGAGTAGCCATCGCCACATATAACCAAGAAGTACCAATCTGTAGCGTTATAGCATGCAAATATGAAATATTAAATTTCATTGCATTGCAGCTCTAGAAAAATAGAATAATTGGGAATACTTAGCGCATTAGTTGGCCAATTTATGTGTACCCAGAAGTCACTTTAAGGCCATTCTCATTGATGGAAGTAGTCATCTCCATTCATAACCAACAAATAAAGTAGCATTCTGTATCGCTATAGCATGCAAGTCCGAAATATATTTAATTTTAACTACATTAATGGTGTGAAAATTATAAAAATTGAGAATACTTAGCGCATAAATTGGCCATTTTATGTGTACCCTGCAGTCACTTAAAGGCCATTCTTTTTGCTGGAAACCTGCCTGTGTGAATCCTCTTTTGTGCTAGAGCCTACATTTATATGAGAAGGTGGGATTCTGCTATATTTAAAAACACCTGAGGGATGGAGTGCAGTCGGAGAGCTTAAGTATACTAATATCAAAAGGCTGACCGGCACATCCAAACAAAAAACAGGTGTGAACAGTTGCTCACTAAGAGTAACCATCACCATTTCTAACCAACAAAGTAGCACTCTGTAGCAGTATAGCATGCAAATATGAAATGTAAACAATTTTCTTTCCTTTAATGCTCTAGAAAATTTGAAAAATGGAGAATACTTAGCGCAGAAATTGGCCATTTTATGTGTACCCGGCAGTCACTTTAAGGCCATTCCTGTTGCTGGGAACCTGCCTGTGTGAATCCTCTCTTGTGATAAAGCCTACATTTATATGGGAAGATGGGATCCTGCTGTATTTAAAAACAGCTGAGGGTTGGAGTGAAGTCAGAGAGCTTTATTACACTAATATCAAAAGACTGACTGGCACATCCAAACAGAAAACAGGTGGGAACAGGTGCTCAGTAAGAGTAACCATCGCCATTCCTAACCAACAAAGTAGCACTCTGCATCGCTATAGCATGCAAAAATTAAATATATTTAATTTTAACTGCATTAATGCTGTGGAAAATTATAAAAATTGAGAATACTTAGCCATTAGTTGGCCAATTTATGTGTACTCAGCAGTCACTTTAAGGCCATTCTCATTGCTGTGAACCTGCCTGTATTTATATGCGAAAGTAGAATCCTGCTATATTTAAAAACATCTGATAGGTGGAGTGCTCAGTCAGAGAGCTCAAATATACTAATATCAAAAGACTGACCTCCACATCCAAACAGAAAACAGGTGCTCACTAAGAGTGGCCATCTCCATTTATAACAAACAAATCAAGTAGCACTCTGAAGTGCTATAGCAAGCCAACATGAAATATATGAAACTTGTTTGGCTTTACTGCTCTAGAAAAATTGAGGAAACCTAGTGCATTAATTGGCCAATTCATGTTTACACAGTCGCCATCATAAGGCGATTCTCGTTTCTGGGAACCTCTCTGTGTGAATTTTTTCTTAGGCTAAAGCCTACATTTGTATGGGAAGGTAGGCTCCTGCTGTTATTAAAATGCCTGAGGCTAAGGTGTGGCGTGCCCAGTCAGAGAGCTTAAGTATACTAATATCGAAAGACTGACTTCCACGTCCAAACAGAAAACAGGTGTGAACAGGTGCTCACTAAGAGTAGCCATCTTCATTTCTAACCAACAAAGTAGCACTCTGTAGCAGTATAGCATGCAAATATGAAATGTAACAATTTTATTTGTATTCTAGAAAATTATAAAAATTGAGAATGCTTAGCGCATAAATTGGCCATTTTATGTGTACCCTGCAGTCACTTTAAGGCCATTCTTGTTGCTGGGAACCTTCCTGTATGTATCCTCTTTTGTGCTCAAGCCTACATTTATATATGAAGGTGGGATTCTGCTATGTTTAAAAACAGCTCAGGGGTGGAGTGCAGTCGGAGAGCTTAAGTCTACTAATATCGAAAGACTGACCGGCACATGCATTCAGAAAACAGGTGGGAACATTTGCTTCCTAAGAGTAGCCATCTCCATATATATCAAGAAGTAAAGTAGCACTCTGTAGCGCTATTGCATGCAAATATGAAATGTAATTAAATTTCATTGCATTGCGGCTATAGAAAATTAAAATATTTAAGAATACTTAGCGCATTAGTTGGCCATTTTATGTGTACCCTGCAATCACTTTAAGGCTATTTTCATTGCTGGGAACCTGCCTTTGTGAATTCTCTTTTGTGCTAAAGCCTTCATTTATATGAGAAGGTGGGATCCTGCTATATTTAAAAACACCTGAGGGATGGAGTGCAGTCGGAGAGCTTAAGTATACTAATATCAAAAGACTGACCTCCACATTCAAACAGAAAACAGGTGTGAACAGTTGCTCACTAAGAGTAGCTATCTCCATTTGTAACCAACAAAGTAGCACTCTGTAGCAGTATAGCATGCAAATATGAAATGTAAACAATTTTATTTGCATTAATACATTAATGAGAATGCTTCACGCATACATTGGCCATTTTATGTGCACCGGGCAGTCACTTTAAGGCCATTCTCGTTGCTGGGAAACTGCCTGTGTGAATCCTCTTTTGTGCTAGAGCCTACATTTATATGGGAAGATGGGATCCTGCTATACTTAAAAACAGCTGAGGGGTGGAGTGCAGTCATAGAGATTTATTATGCTAATATCAAAAGACTGACTGACACAACCAAACAGAAAACAGGTGGGAACAGATGCTTCCTAAGAGTAGCCATCTCCATATATAACCAAGAAGTACAGTAGCACTCTGTAGCGCAATAGCATGCAAATATGAAATGTAATTAAATTTCATTGCATTGCAGCTCTAGAAAATTAGAATAATTGAGAATACTTAGCGCATTAGTTGGCCAATTTATGTGTACCCGGAAGTCACTTTAAGGCCATTCTCATTGCTGGGAACAAGCCTGTGTGTATCCTCTTTTGTGCTGAAGCCGACATTTATATGGGGAGGGTTCCTGCTGTATTTAAAAACAGCTGAAGGGTGGAGTGCAGTCAGAGAGCTTAAGTATACTAATATCAAAAGACTGACCGGCACATCCAAACAGAAAACAGATGTGAACAGGTGTTTACTAGGAGTAGTCATCTCCATTCATAGCCAACAAATAATGTAGCGCTGTTAAGCGCTATAGCATGCAAGTATGAAATATATTTAATTTTAACTACATTAATGCTGTGAAAATTATATAAATTGAGAATGCTTAGCGCATAAATTGGCCATTTTATGTATACCCAGCAGTCACTTTAAGGCCATTCTCGTTGCTGGGAACCTGCCTGTGTGTATCCTCTTTTGTGCTAAAGCATACATTTATATGGGAAGGTGGGATCCTGCTATATTTATAAACAGCTGAAGGGTGGAGTGCACTCAGAGAGCTTAAGTATACTAATATCAAAAGACTGACTGGCACATCCAAACAGAAAACAGGTGGGAACAGGTGCTTCCAAAGAGTAGCCATCGCCACATATAACCAAGAAGTACCAATCTCTAGCGTTATAGCATGCAAATATGAAATATAATTAAATTTCATTGCATTGCAGCTCTAGAAAAATAGAATAATTGGGAATACTTAGCGCATTAGTTGGCCAATTTATGTGTACCCAGAAGTCACTTTAAGGCTATTTTCATTGCTGGGAACCTGCCTTTGTGAATTCTCTTTTGTGCTAAAGCCTTCATTTATATGAGAAGGTGGGATCCTGCTATATTTAAAAACACCTGAGGGATGGAGTGCAGTCGGAGAGCTTAAGTATACTAATATCAAAAGACTGACCTCCACATTCAAACAGAAAACAGGTGTGAACAGTTGCTCACTAAGAGTAGCTATCTCCATTTCTAACCAACAAAGTAGCACTCTGTAGCAGTATATCATGCAAATATGAAATGTAAACAATTTTATTTGCATTAATACATTAATGAGAATGCTTCACGCATACATTGGCCATTTTATGTGCACCGGGCAGTCACTTTAAGGCCATTCTCGTTGCTGGGAAACTGCCTGTGTGAATCCTCTTTTGTGCTAGAGCCTACATTTATATGGGAAGATGGGATCCTGCTATACTTAAAAACAGCTGAGGGGTGGAGTGCAGTCATAGAGATTTATTATGCTAATATCAAAAGACTGACTGACACAACCAAACAGAAAACAGGTGGGAACAGATGCTTCCTAGGAGTAGCCATCTCCATATATAACCAAGAAGTACAGTAGCACTCTGTAGCGCAATAGCATGCAAATATGAAATGTAATTAAATTTCATTGCATTGCAGCTCTAGAAAATTAGAATAATTGAGAATACTTAGCGCATTAGTTGGCCAATTTATGTGTACCCGGAAGTCACTTTAAGGCCATTCTCATTGCTGGGAACAAGCCTCTGTGTATCCTCTTTTGTGCTGAAGCCGACATTTATATGGGGAGGGTTCCTGCTGTATTTTAAAACAGCTGAAGGGTGGAGTGCAGTCAGAGAGCTTAAGTATACTAATATCAAAAGACTGACCGGCACATCCAAACAGAAAACAGATGTGAACAGGTGTTTACTAGGAGTAGTCATCTCCATTCATAGCCAACAAATAATGTAGCGCTGTGAAGCGCTATAGCATGCAAGTATGAAATATATTTAATTTTAACTACATTAATGCTGTGAAAATTATATAAATTGAGAATGCTTAGCGCATAAATTGGCCATTTTGTGTATACCCAGCAGTCACTTTAAGGCCATTCTCGTTGCTGGGAACCTGCCTGTGTGTATCCTCTTTTGTGCTAAAGCATACATTTATATGGGAAGGTGGGATCCTGCTATATTTATAAACAGCTGAAGGGTGGAGTGCACTCAGAGAGCTTAAGTATACTAATATCAAAAGACTGACTGGCACATCCAAACAGAAAACAGGTGGGAACAGGTGCTTCCAAAGAGTAGCCATCGCCACATATAACCAAGAAGTACCAATCTCTAGCGTTATAGCATGCAAATATGAAATATAATTAAATTTCATTGCACTGCAGCTCTAGAAAAATAGAATAATTGGGAATACTTAGCGCATTAGTTGGCCAATTTATGTGTACCCAGAAGTCACTTTAAGGCTATTTTCATTGCTGGGAACCTGCCTTTGTGAATTCTCTTTTGTGCTACAGCCTTCATTTATATGAGAAGGTGGGATCCTGCTATATTTAAAAACACCTGAGGGATGGAGTGCAGTCGGAGAGCTTAAGTATACTAATATCAAAAGACTGACCTCCACATTCAAACAGAAAACAGGTGTGAACAGTTGCTCACTAAGAGTAGCTATCTCCATTTCTAACCAACAAAGTAGCACTCTGTAGCAGTATAGCATGCAAATATGAAATGTAAACAATTTTATTTGCATTAATACATTAATGAGAATGCTTCACGCATACATTGGCCATTTTATGTGCACCGGTCAGTCACTTTAAGGCCATTCTCGTTGCTGGGAAACTGCCTGTGTGAATCCTCTTTTTTGCTAGAGCCTACATTTATATGGGAAGATGGGATCCTGCTATACTTAAAAACAGCTGAGGGGTGGAGTGCAGTCATAGAGATTTATTATGCTAATATCAAAAGACTGACTGACATAACCAAACAGAAAACAGGTGGGAACAGATGCTTCCTAAGAGTAGCCATCTCCATATATAACCAAGAAGTAAAGTAGCACTCTGTAGCGCAATAGCATGCAAATATGAAATGTAATTAAATTTCATTGCATTGCAGCTCTAGAAAATTAGAAGAATTGAGAATACTTAGCGCATTAGTTGGCCAATTTATGTGTACCCGGAAGTCACTTTAAGGCCATTCTCATTGCTGGGAACAAGCCTGTGTGTATCCTCTTTTGTGCTGAAGCCGACATTTATATGGGGAGGGTTCCTGCTGTATTTAAAAACAGCTGAAGGGTGGAGTGCAGTCAGAGAGCTTAAGTATACTAATATCAAAAGACTGACCGGCACATCCAAACAGAAAACAGATGTGAACAGGTGTTTACTAGGAGTAGTCATCTCCATTCATAGCCAACAAATAATGTAGCGCTGTGAAGCGCTATAGCATGCAAGTATGAAATATATTTAATTTTAACTACATTAATGCTGTGAAAATTATATAAATTTGAGAATGCTTAGCGCATAAATTGGCCATTTTATGTATACCCAGCAGTCACTTTAAGGCCATTCTCGTTGCTGGGAACTTGCCTGTGTGTATCCTCTTTTGTGCTAAAGCATACATTTATATGGGAAGGTGGGATCCTGCTATATTTATAAACAGCTGAAGGGTGGCGTGCACTCAGAGAGCTTAAGTATACTAATATCAAAAGACTGACTGGCACATCCAAACAGAAAACAGGTGGGAACAGGTGCTTCCAAAGAGTAGCCATCGCCACATATAACCAAGAAGTACCAATCTGTAGCGTTATAGCATGCAAATATGAAATATTAAATTTCATTGCATTGCAGCTCTAGAAAAATAGAATAATTGGGAATACTTAGCGCATTAGTTGGCCAATTTATGTGTACCCAGAAGTCACTTTAAGGCCATTCTCATTGATGGAAGTAGTCATCTCCATTCATAACCAACAAATAAAGTAGCATTCTGTATCGCTATAGCATGCAAGTCCGAAATATATTTAATTTTAACTACATTAATGGTGTGAAAATTATAAAAATTGAGAATACTTAGCGCATAAATTGGCCATTTTATGTGTACCCTGCAGTCACTTAAAGGCCATTCTTTTTGCTGGAAACCTGCCTGTGTGAATCCTCTTTTGTGCTAGAGCCTACATTTATATGAGAAGGTGGGATTCTGCTATATTTAAAAACACCTGAGGGATGGAGTGCAGTCGGAGAGCTTAAGTATACTAATATCAAAAGGCTGACCGGCACATCCAAACAAAAAACAGGTGTGAACAGTTGCTCACTAAGAGTAACCATCACCATTTCTAACCAACAAAGTAGCACTCTGTAGCAGTATAGCATGCAAATATGAAATGTAAACAATTTTCTTTCCTTTAATGCTCTAGAAAATTTGAAAAATGGAGAATACTTAGCGCAGAAATTGGCCATTTTATGTGTACCCGGCAGTCACTTTAAGGCCATTCCTGTTGCTGGGAACCTGCCTGTGTGAATCCTCTCTTGTGATAAAGCCTACATTTATATGGGAAGATGGGATCCTGCTGTATTTAAAAACAGCTGAGGGTTGGAGTGAAGTCAGAGAGCTTTATTACACTAATATCAAAAGACTGACTGGCACATCCAAACAGAAAACAGGTGGGAACAGGTGCTCAGTAAGAGTAACCATCGCCATTCCTAACCAACAAAGTAGCACTCTGCATCGCTATAGCATGCAAAAATTAAATATATTTAATTTTAACTGCATTAATGCTGTGGAAAATTATAAAAATTGAGAATACTTAGCCATTAGTTGGCCAATTTATGTGTACTCAGCAGTCACTTTAAGGCCATTCTCATTGCTGTGAACCTGCCTGTATTTATATGCGAAAGTAGAATCCTGCTATATTTAAAAACATCTGATAGGTGGAGTGCTCAGTCAGAGAGCTCAAATATACTAATATCAAAAGACTGACCTCCACATCCAAACAGAAAACAGGTGCTCACTAAGAGTGGCCATCTCCATTTATAACAAACAAATCAAGTAGCACTCTGAAGTGCTATAGCAAGCCAACATGAAATATATGAAACTTGTTTGGCTTTACTGCTCTAGAAAAATTGAGGAAACCTAGTGCATTAATTGGCCAATTCATGTTTACACAGTCGCCATCATAAGGCGATTCTCGTTTCTGGGAACCTCTCTGTGTGAATTTTTTCTTAGGCTAAAGCCTACATTTGTATGGGAAGGTAGGCTCCTGCTGTTATTAAAATGCCTGAGGCTAAGGTGTGGCGTGCCCAGTCAGAGAGCTTAAGTATACTAATATCGAAAGACTGACTTCCACGTCCAAACAGAAAACAGGTGTGAACAGGTGCTCACTAAGAGTAGCCATCTTCATTTCTAACCAACAAAGTAGCACTCTGTAGCAGTATAGCATGCAAATATGAAATGTAACAATTTTATTTGTATTCTAGAAAATTATAAAAATTGAGAATGCTTAGCGCATAAATTGGCCATTTTATGTGTACCCTGCAGTCACTTTAAGGCCATTCTTGTTGCTGGGAACCTTCCTGTATGTATCCTCTTTTGTGCTCAAGCCTACATTTATATATGAAGGTGGGATTCTGCTATGTTTAAAAACAGCTCAGGGGTGGAGTGCAGTCGGAGAGCTTAAGTCTACTAATATCGAAAGACTGACCGGCACATGCATTCAGAAAACAGGTGGGAACATTTGCTTCCTAAGAGTAGCCATCTCCATATATATCAAGAAGTAAAGTAGCACTCTGTAGCGCTATTGCATGCAAATATGAAATGTAATTAAATTTCATTGCATTGCGGCTATAGAAAATTAAAATATTTAAGAATACTTAGCGCATTAGTTGGCCATTTTATGTGTACCCTGCAATCACTTTAAGGCTATTTTCATTGCTGGGAACCTGCCTTTGTGAATTCTCTTTTGTGCTAAAGCCTTCATTTATATGAGAAGGTGGGATCCTGCTATATTTAAAAACACCTGAGGGATGGAGTGCAGTCGGAGAGCTTAAGTATACTAATATCAAAAGACTGACCTCCACATTCAAACAGAAAACAGGTGTGAACAGTTGCTCACTAAGAGTAGCTATCTCCATTTGTAACCAACAAAGTAGCACTCTGTAGCAGTATAGCATGCAAATATGAAATGTAAACAATTTTATTTGCATTAATACATTAATGAGAATGCTTCACGCATACATTGGCCATTTTATGTGCACCGGGCAGTCACTTTAAGGCCATTCTCGTTGCTGGGAAACTGCCTGTGTGAATCCTCTTTTGTGCTAGAGCCTACATTTATATGGGAAGATGGGATCCTGCTATACTTAAAAACAGCTGAGGGGTGGAGTGCAGTCATAGAGATTTATTATGCTAATATCAAAAGACTGACTGACACAACCAAACAGAAAACAGGTGGGAACAGATGCTTCCTAAGAGTAGCCATCTCCATATATAACCAAGAAGTACAGTAGCACTCTGTAGCGCAATAGCATGCAAATATGAAATGTAATTAAATTTCATTGCATTGCAGCTCTAGAAAATTAGAATAATTGAGAATACTTAGCGCATTAGTTGGCCAATTTATGTGTACCCGGAAGTCACTTTAAGGCCATTCTCATTGCTGGGAACAAGCCTGTGTGTATCCTCTTTTGTGCTGAAGCCGACATTTATATGGGGAGGGTTCCTGCTGTATTTAAAAACAGCTGAAGGGTGGAGTGCAGTCAGAGAGCTTAAGTATACTAATATCAAAAGACTGACCGGCACATCCAAACAGAAAACAGATGTGAACAGGTGTTTACTAGGAGTAGTCATCTCCATTCATAGCCAACAAATAATGTAGCGCTGTTAAGCGCTATAGCATGCAAGTATGAAATATATTTAATTTTAACTACATTAATGCTGTGAAAATTATATAAATTGAGAATGCTTAGCGCATAAATTGGCCATTTTATGTATACCCAGCAGTCACTTTAAGGCCATTCTCGTTGCTGGGAACCTGCCTGTGTGTATCCTCTTTTGTGCTAAAGCATACATTTATATGGGAAGGTGGGATCCTGCTATATTTATAAACAGCTGAAGGGTGGAGTGCACTCAGAGAGCTTAAGTATACTAATATCAAAAGACTGACTGGCACATCCAAACAGAAAACAGGTGGGAACAGGTGCTTCCAAAGAGTAGCCATCGCCACATATAACCAAGAAGTACCAATCTCTAGCGTTATAGCATGCAAATATGAAATATAATTAAATTTCATTGCATTGCAGCTCTAGAAAAATAGAATAATTGGGAATACTTAGCGCATTAGTTGGCCAATTTATGTGTACCCAGAAGTCACTTTAAGGCTATTTTCATTGCTGGGAACCTGCCTTTGTGAATTCTCTTTTGTGCTAAAGCCTTCATTTATATGAGAAGGTGGGATCCTGCTATATTTAAAAACACCTGAGGGATGGAGTGCAGTCGGAGAGCTTAAGTATACTAATATCAAAAGACTGACCTCCACATTCAAACAGAAAACAGGTGTGAACAGTTGCTCACTAAGAGTAGCTATCTCCATTTCTAACCAACAAAGTAGCACTCTGTAGCAGTATAGCATGCAAATATGAAATGTAAACAATTTTATTTGCATTAATACATTAATGAGAATGCTTCACGCATACATTGGCCATTTTATGTGCACCGGGCAGTCACTTTAAGGCCATTCTCGTTGCTGGGAAACTGCCTGTGTGAATCCTCTTTTGTGCTAGAGCCTACATTTATATGGGAAGATGGGATCCTGCTATACTTAAAAACAGCTGAGGGGTGGAGTGCAGTCATAGAGATTTATTATGCTAATATCAAAAGACTGACTGACACAACCAAACAGAAAACAGGTGGGAACAGATGCTTCCTAGGAGTAGCCATCTCCATATATAACCAAGAAGTACAGTAGCACTCTGTAGCGCAATAGCATGCAAATATGAAATGTAATTAAATTTCATTGCATTGCAGCTCTAGAAAATTAGAATAATTGAGAATACTTAGCGCATTAGTTGGCCAATTTATGTGTACCCGGAAGTCACTTTAAGGCCATTCTCATTGCTGGGAACAAGCCTCTGTGTATCCTCTTTTGTGCTGAAGCCGACATTTATATGGGGAGGGTTCCTGCTGTATTTTAAAACAGCTGAAGGGTGGAGTGCAGTCAGAGAGCTTAAGTATACTAATATCAAAAGACTGACCGGCACATCCAAACAGAAAACAGATGTGAACAGGTGTTTACTAGGAGTAGTCATCTCCATTCATAGCCAACAAATAATGTAGCGCTGTGAAGCGCTATAGCATGCAAGTATGAAATATATTTAATTTTAACTACATTAATGCTGTGAAAATTATATAAATTGAGAATGCTTAGCGCATAAATTGGCCATTTTGTGTATACCCAGCAGTCACTTTAAGGCCATTCTCGTTGCTGGGAACCTGCCTGTGTGTATCCTCTTTTGTGCTAAAGCATACATTTATATGGGAAGGTGGGATCCTGCTATATTTATAAACAGCTGAAGGGTGGAGTGCACTCAGAGAGCTTAAGTATACTAATATCAAAAGACTGACTGGCACATCCAAACAGAAAACAGGTGGGAACAGGTGCTTCCAAAGAGTAGCCATCGCCACATATAACCAAGAAGTACCAATCTCTAGCGTTATAGCATGCAAATATGAAATATAATTAAATTTCATTGCACTGCAGCTCTAGAAAAATAGAATAATTGGGAATACTTAGCGCATTAGTTGGCCAATTTATGTGTACCCAGAAGTCACTTTAAGGCTATTTTCATTGCTGGGAACCTGCCTTTGTGAATTCTCTTTTGTGCTACAGCCTTCATTTATATGAGAAGGTGGGATCCTGCTATATTTAAAAACACCTGAGGGATGGAGTGCAGTCGGAGAGCTTAAGTATACTAATATCAAAAGACTGACCTCCACATTCAAACAGAAAACAGGTGTGAACAGTTGCTCACTAAGAGTAGCTATCTCCATTTCTAACCAACAAAGTAGCACTCTGTAGCAGTATAGCATGCAAATATGAAATGTAAACAATTTTATTTGCATTAATACATTAATGAGAATGCTTCACGCATACATTGGCCATTTTATGTGCACCGGTCAGTCACTTTAAGGCCATTCTCGTTGCTGGGAAACTGCCTGTGTGAATCCTCTTTTTTGCTAGAGCCTACATTTATATGGGAAGATGGGATCCTGCTATACTTAAAAACAGCTGAGGGGTGGAGTGCAGTCATAGAGATTTATTATGCTAATATCAAAAGACTGACTGACATAACCAAACAGAAAACAGGTGGGAACAGATGCTTCCTAAGAGTAGCCATCTCCATATATAACCAAGAAGTAAAGTAGCACTCTGTAGCGCAATAGCATGCAAATATGAAATGTAATTAAATTTCATTGCATTGCAGCTCTAGAAAATTAGAAGAATTGAGAATACTTAGCGCATTAGTTGGCCAATTTATGTGTACCCGGAAGTCACTTTAAGGCCATTCTCATTGCTGGGAACAAGCCTGTGTGTATCCTCTTTTGTGCTGAAGCCGACATTTATATGGGGAGGGTTCCTGCTGTATTTAAAAACAGCTGAAGGGTGGAGTGCAGTCAGAGAGCTTAAGTATACTAATATCAAAAGACTGACCGGCACATCCAAACAGAAAACAGATGTGAACAGGTGTTTACTAGGAGTAGTCATCTCCATTCATAGCCAACAAATAATGTAGCGCTGTGAAGCGCTATAGCATGCAAGTATGAAATATATTTAATTTTAACTACATTAATGCTGTGAAAATTATATAAATTTGAGAATGCTTAGCGCATAAATTGGCCATTTTATGTATACCCAGCAGTCACTTTAAGGCCATTCTCGTTGCTGGGAACTTGCCTGTGTGTATCCTCTTTTGTGCTAAAGCATACATTTATATGGGAAGGTGGGATCCTGCTATATTTATAAACAGCTGAAGGGTGGCGTGCACTCAGAGAGCTTAAGTATACTAATATCAAAAGACTGACTGGCACATCCAAACAGAAAACAGGTGGGAACAGGTGCTTCCAAAGAGTAGCCATCGCCACATATAACCAAGAAGTACCAATCTGTAGCGTTATAGCATGCAAATATGAAATATTAAATTTCATTGCATTGCAGCTCTAGAAAAATAGAATAATTGGGAATACTTAGCGCATTAGTTGGCCAATTTATGTGTACCCAGAAGTCACTTTAAGGCCATTCTCATTGATGGAAGTAGTCATCTCCATTCATAACCAACAAATAAAGTAGCATTCTGTATCGCTATAGCATGCAAGTCCGAAATATATTTAATTTTAACTACATTAATGGTGTGAAAATTATAAAAATTGAGAATACTTAGCGCATAAATTGGCCATTTTATGTGTACCCTGCAGTCACTTAAAGGCCATTCTTTTTGCTGGAAACCTGCCTGTGTGAATCCTCTTTTGTGCTAGAGCCTACATTTATATGAGAAGGTGGGATTCTGCTATATTTAAAAACACCTGAGGGATGGAGTGCAGTCGGAGAGCTTAAGTATACTAATATCAAAAGGCTGACCGGCACATCCAAACAAAAAACAGGTGTGAACAGTTGCTCACTAAGAGTAACCATCACCATTTCTAACCAACAAAGTAGCACTCTGTAGCAGTATAGCATGCAAATATGAAATGTAAACAATTTTCTTTCCTTTAATGCTCTAGAAAATTTGAAAAATGGAGAATACTTAGCGCAGAAATTGGCCATTTTATGTGTACCCGGCAGTCACTTTAAGGCCATTCCTGTTGCTGGGAACCTGCCTGTGTGAATCCTCTCTTGTGATAAAGCCTACATTTATATGGGAAGATGGGATCCTGCTGTATTTAAAAACAGCTGAGGGTTGGAGTGAAGTCAGAGAGCTTTATTACACTAATATCAAAAGACTGACTGGCACATCCAAACAGAAAACAGGTGGGAACAGGTGCTCAGTAAGAGTAACCATCGCCATTCCTAACCAACAAAGTAGCACTCTGCATCGCTATAGCATGCAAAAATTAAATATATTTAATTTTAACTGCATTAATGCTGTGGAAAATTATAAAAATTGAGAATACTTAGCCATTAGTTGGCCAATTTATGTGTACTCAGCAGTCACTTTAAGGCCATTCTCATTGCTGTGAACCTGCCTGTATTTATATGCGAAAGTAGAATCCTGCTATATTTAAAAACATCTGATAGGTGGAGTGCTCAGTCAGAGAGCTCAAATATACTAATATCAAAAGACTGACCTCCACATCCAAACAGAAAACAGGTGCTCACTAAGAGTGGCCATCTCCATTTATAACAAACAAATCAAGTAGCACTCTGAAGTGCTATAGCAAGCCAACATGAAATATATGAAACTTGTTTGGCTTTACTGCTCTAGAAAAATTGAGGAAACCTAGTGCATTAATTGGCCAATTCATGTTTACACAGTCGCCATCATAAGGCGATTCTCGTTTCTGGGAACCTCTCTGTGTGAATTTTTTCTTAGGCTAAAGCCTACATTTGTATGGGAAGGTAGGCTCCTGCTGTTATTAAAATGCCTGAGGCTAAGGTGTGGCGTGCCCAGTCAGAGAGCTTAAGTATACTAATATCGAAAGACTGACTTCCACGTCCAAACAGAAAACAGGTGTGAACAGGTGCTCACTAAGAGTAGCCATCTTCATTTCTAACCAACAAAGTAGCACTCTGTAGCAGTATAGCATGCAAATATGAAATGTAACAATTTTATTTGTATTCTAGAAAATTATAAAAATTGAGAATGCTTAGCGCATAAATTGGCCATTTTATGTGTACCCTGCAGTCACTTTAAGGCCATTCTTGTTGCTGGGAACCTTCCTGTATGTATCCTCTTTTGTGCTCAAGCCTACATTTATATATGAAGGTGGGATTCTGCTATGTTTAAAAACAGCTCAGGGGTGGAGTGCAGTCGGAGAGCTTAAGTCTACTAATATCGAAAGACTGACCGGCACATGCATTCAGAAAACAGGTGGGAACATTTGCTTCCTAAGAGTAGCCATCTCCATATATATCAAGAAGTAAAGTAGCACTCTGTAGCGCTATTGCATGCAAATATGAAATGTAATTAAATTTCATTGCATTGCGGCTATAGAAAATTAAAATATTTAAGAATACTTAGCGCATTAGTTGGCCATTTTATGTGTACCCTGCAATCACTTTAAGGCTATTTTCATTGCTGGGAACCTGCCTTTGTGAATTCTCTTTTGTGCTAAAGCCTTCATTTATATGAGAAGGTGGGATCCTGCTATATTTAAAAACACCTGAGGGATGGAGTGCAGTCGGAGAGCTTAAGTATACTAATATCAAAAGACTGACCTCCACATTCAAACAGAAAACAGGTGTGAACAGTTGCTCACTAAGAGTAGCTATCTCCATTTGTAACCAACAAAGTAGCACTCTGTAGCAGTATAGCATGCAAATATGAAATGTAAACAATTTTATTTGCATTAATACATTAATGAGAATGCTTCACGCATACATTGGCCATTTTATGTGCACCGGGCAGTCACTTTAAGGCCATTCTCGTTGCTGGGAAACTGCCTGTGTGAATCCTCTTTTGTGCTAGAGCCTACATTTATATGGGAAGATGGGATCCTGCTATACTTAAAAACAGCTGAGGGGTGGAGTGCAGTCATAGAGATTTATTATGCTAATATCAAAAGACTGACTGACACAACCAAACAGAAAACAGGTGGGAACAGATGCTTCCTAAGAGTAGCCATCTCCATATATAACCAAGAAGTACAGTAGCACTCTGTAGCGCAATAGCATGCAAATATGAAATGTAATTAAATTTCATTGCATTGCAGCTCTAGAAAATTAGAATAATTGAGAATACTTAGCGCATTAGTTGGCCAATTTATGTGTACCCGGAAGTCACTTTAAGGCCATTCTCATTGCTGGGAACAAGCCTGTGTGTATCCTCTTTTGTGCTGAAGCCGACATTTATATGGGGAGGGTTCCTGCTGTATTTAAAAACAGCTGAAGGGTGGAGTGCAGTCAGAGAGCTTAAGTATACTAATATCAAAAGACTGACCGGCACATCCAAACAGAAAACAGATGTGAACAGGTGTTTACTAGGAGTAGTCATCTCCATTCATAGCCAACAAATAATGTAGCGCTGTTAAGCGCTATAGCATGCAAGTATGAAATATATTTAATTTTAACTACATTAATGCTGTGAAAATTATATAAATTGAGAATGCTTAGCGCATAAATTGGCCATTTTATGTATACCCAGCAGTCACTTTAAGGCCATTCTCGTTGCTGGGAACCTGCCTGTGTGTATCCTCTTTTGTGCTAAAGCATACATTTATATGGGAAGGTGGGATCCTGCTATATTTATAAACAGCTGAAGGGTGGAGTGCACTCAGAGAGCTTAAGTATACTAATATCAAAAGACTGACTGGCACATCCAAACAGAAAACAGGTGGGAACAGGTGCTTCCAAAGAGTAGCCATCGCCACATATAACCAAGAAGTACCAATCTCTAGCGTTATAGCATGCAAATATGAAATATAATTAAATTTCATTGCATTGCAGCTCTAGAAAAATAGAATAATTGGGAATACTTAGCGCATTAGTTGGCCAATTTATGTGTACCCAGAAGTCACTTTAAGGCTATTTTCATTGCTGGGAACCTGCCTTTGTGAATTCTCTTTTGTGCTAAAGCCTTCATTTATATGAGAAGGTGGGATCCTGCTATATTTAAAAACACCTGAGGGATGGAGTGCAGTCGGAGAGCTTAAGTATACTAATATCAAAAGACTGACCTCCACATTCAAACAGAAAACAGGTGTGAACAGTTGCTCACTAAGAGTAGCTATCTCCATTTCTAACCAACAAAGTAGCACTCTGTAGCAGTATAGCATGCAAATATGAAATGTAAACAATTTTATTTGCATTAATACATTAATGAGAATGCTTCACGCATACATTGGCCATTTTATGTGCACCGGGCAGTCACTTTAAGGCCATTCTCGTTGCTGGGAAACTGCCTGTGTGAATCCTCTTTTGTGCTAGAGCCTACATTTATATGGGAAGATGGGATCCTGCTATACTTAAAAACAGCTGAGGGGTGGAGTGCAGTCATAGAGATTTATTATGCTAATATCAAAAGACTGACTGACACAACCAAACAGAAAACAGGTGGGAACAGATGCTTCCTAGGAGTAGCCATCTCCATATATAACCAAGAAGTACAGTAGCACTCTGTAGCGCAATAGCATGCAAATATGAAATGTAATTAAATTTCATTGCATTGCAGCTCTAGAAAATTAGAATAATTGAGAATACTTAGCGCATTAGTTGGCCAATTTATGTGTACCCGGAAGTCACTTTAAGGCCATTCTCATTGCTGGGAACAAGCCTCTGTGTATCCTCTTTTGTGCTGAAGCCGACATTTATATGGGGAGGGTTCCTGCTGTATTTTAAAACAGCTGAAGGGTGGAGTGCAGTCAGAGAGCTTAAGTATACTAATATCAAAAGACTGACCGGCACATCCAAACAGAAAACAGATGTGAACAGGTGTTTACTAGGAGTAGTCATCTCCATTCATAGCCAACAAATAATGTAGCGCTGTGAAGCGCTATAGCATGCAAGTATGAAATATATTTAATTTTAACTACATTAATGCTGTGAAAATTATATAAATTGAGAATGCTTAGCGCATAAATTGGCCATTTTGTGTATACCCAGCAGTCACTTTAAGGCCATTCTCGTTGCTGGGAACCTGCCTGTGTGTATCCTCTTTTGTGCTAAAGCATACATTTATATGGGAAGGTGGGATCCTGCTATATTTATAAACAGCTGAAGGGTGGAGTGCACTCAGAGAGCTTAAGTATACTAATATCAAAAGACTGACTGGCACATCCAAACAGAAAACAGGTGGGAACAGGTGCTTCCAAAGAGTAGCCATCGCCACATATAACCAAGAAGTACCAATCTCTAGCGTTATAGCATGCAAATATGAAATATAATTAAATTTCATTGCACTGCAGCTCTAGAAAAATAGAATAATTGGGAATACTTAGCGCATTAGTTGGCCAATTTATGTGTACCCAGAAGTCACTTTAAGGCTATTTTCATTGCTGGGAACCTGCCTTTGTGAATTCTCTTTTGTGCTACAGCCTTCATTTATATGAGAAGGTGGGATCCTGCTATATTTAAAAACACCTGAGGGATGGAGTGCAGTCGGAGAGCTTAAGTATACTAATATCAAAAGACTGACCTCCACATTCAAACAGAAAACAGGTGTGAACAGTTGCTCACTAAGAGTAGCTATCTCCATTTCTAACCAACAAAGTAGCACTCTGTAGCAGTATAGCATGCAAATATGAAATGTAAACAATTTTATTTGCATTAATACATTAATGAGAATGCTTCACGCATACATTGGCCATTTTATGTGCACCGGTCAGTCACTTTAAGGCCATTCTCGTTGCTGGGAAACTGCCTGTGTGAATCCTCTTTTTTGCTAGAGCCTACATTTATATGGGAAGATGGGATCCTGCTATACTTAAAAACAGCTGAGGGGTGGAGTGCAGTCATAGAGATTTATTATGCTAATATCAAAAGACTGACTGACATAACCAAACAGAAAACAGGTGGGAACAGATGCTTCCTAAGAGTAGCCATCTCCATATATAACCAAGAAGTAAAGTAGCACTCTGTAGCGCAATAGCATGCAAATATGAAATGTAATTAAATTTCATTGCATTGCAGCTCTAGAAAATTAGAAGAATTGAGAATACTTAGCGCATTAGTTGGCCAATTTATGTGTACCCGGAAGTCACTTTAAGGCCATTCTCATTGCTGGGAACAAGCCTGTGTGTATCCTCTTTTGTGCTGAAGCCGACATTTATATGGGGAGGGTTCCTGCTGTATTTAAAAACAGCTGAAGGGTGGAGTGCAGTCAGAGAGCTTAAGTATACTAATATCAAAAGACTGACCGGCACATCCAAACAGAAAACAGATGTGAACAGGTGTTTACTAGGAGTAGTCATCTCCATTCATAGCCAACAAATAATGTAGCGCTGTGAAGCGCTATAGCATGCAAGTATGAAATATATTTAATTTTAACTACATTAATGCTGTGAAAATTATATAAATTTGAGAATGCTTAGCGCATAAATTGGCCATTTTATGTATACCCAGCAGTCACTTTAAGGCCATTCTCGTTGCTGGGAACTTGCCTGTGTGTATCCTCTTTTGTGCTAAAGCATACATTTATATGGGAAGGTGGGATCCTGCTATATTTATAAACAGCTGAAGGGTGGCGTGCACTCAGAGAGCTTAAGTATACTAATATCAAAAGACTGACTGGCACATCCAAACAGAAAACAGGTGGGAACAGGTGCTTCCAAAGAGTAGCCATCGCCACATATAACCAAGAAGTACCAATCTGTAGCGTTATAGCATGCAAATATGAAATATTAAATTTCATTGCATTGCAGCTCTAGAAAAATAGAATAATTGGGAATACTTAGCGCATTAGTTGGCCAATTTATGTGTACCCAGAAGTCACTTTAAGGCCATTCTCATTGATGGAAGTAGTCATCTCCATTCATAACCAACAAATAAAGTAGCATTCTGTATCGCTATAGCATGCAAGTCCGAAATATATTTAATTTTAACTACATTAATGGTGTGAAAATTATAAAAATTGAGAATACTTAGCGCATAAATTGGCCATTTTATGTGTACCCTGCAGTCACTTAAAGGCCATTCTTTTTGCTGGAAACCTGCCTGTGTGAATCCTCTTTTGTGCTAGAGCCTACATTTATATGAGAAGGTGGGATTCTGCTATATTTAAAAACACCTGAGGGATGGAGTGCAGTCGGAGAGCTTAAGTATACTAATATCAAAAGGCTGACCGGCACATCCAAACAAAAAACAGGTGTGAACAGTTGCTCACTAAGAGTAACCATCACCATTTCTAACCAACAAAGTAGCACTCTGTAGCAGTATAGCATGCAAATATGAAATGTAAACAATTTTCTTTCCTTTAATGCTCTAGAAAATTTGAAAAATGGAGAATACTTAGCGCAGAAATTGGCCATTTTATGTGTACCCGGCAGTCACTTTAAGGCCATTCCTGTTGCTGGGAACCTGCCTGTGTGAATCCTCTCTTGTGATAAAGCCTACATTTATATGGGAAGATGGGATCCTGCTGTATTTAAAAACAGCTGAGGGTTGGAGTGAAGTCAGAGAGCTTTATTACACTAATATCAAAAGACTGACTGGCACATCCAAACAGAAAACAGGTGGGAACAGGTGCTCAGTAAGAGTAACCATCGCCATTCCTAACCAACAAAGTAGCACTCTGCATCGCTATAGCATGCAAAAATTAAATATATTTAATTTTAACTGCATTAATGCTGTGGAAAATTATAAAAATTGAGAATACTTAGCCATTAGTTGGCCAATTTATGTGTACTCAGCAGTCACTTTAAGGCCATTCTCATTGCTGTGAACCTGCCTGTATTTATATGCGAAAGTAGAATCCTGCTATATTTAAAAACATCTGATAGGTGGAGTGCTCAGTCAGAGAGCTCAAATATACTAATATCAAAAGACTGACCTCCACATCCAAACAGAAAACAGGTGCTCACTAAGAGTGGCCATCTCCATTTATAACAAACAAATCAAGTAGCACTCTGAAGTGCTATAGCAAGCCAACATGAAATATATGAAACTTGTTTGGCTTTACTGCTCTAGAAAAATTGAGGAAACCTAGTGCATTAATTGGCCAATTCATGTTTACACAGTCGCCATCATAAGGCGATTCTCGTTTCTGGGAACCTCTCTGTGTGAATTTTTTCTTAGGCTAAAGCCTACATTTGTATGGGAAGGTAGGCTCCTGCTGTTATTAAAATGCCTGAGGCTAAGGTGTGGCGTGCCCAGTCAGAGAGCTTAAGTATACTAATATCGAAAGACTGACTTCCACGTCCAAACAGAAAACAGGTGTGAACAGGTGCTCACTAAGAGTAGCCATCTTCATTTCTAACCAACAAAGTAGCACTCTGTAGCAGTATAGCATGCAAATATGAAATGTAACAATTTTATTTGTATTCTAGAAAATTATAAAAATTGAGAATGCTTAGCGCATAAATTGGCCATTTTATGTGTACCCTGCAGTCACTTTAAGGCCATTCTTGTTGCTGGGAACCTTCCTGTATGTATCCTCTTTTGTGCTCAAGCCTACATTTATATATGAAGGTGGGATTCTGCTATGTTTAAAAACAGCTCAGGGGTGGAGTGCAGTCGGAGAGCTTAAGTCTACTAATATCGAAAGACTGACCGGCACATGCATTCAGAAAACAGGTGGGAACATTTGCTTCCTAAGAGTAGCCATCTCCATATATATCAAGAAGTAAAGTAGCACTCTGTAGCGCTATTGCATGCAAATATGAAATGTAATTAAATTTCATTGCATTGCGGCTATAGAAAATTAAAATATTTAAGAATACTTAGCGCATTAGTTGGCCATTTTATGTGTACCCTGCAATCACTTTAAGGCTATTTTCATTGCTGGGAACCTGCCTTTGTGAATTCTCTTTTGTGCTAAAGCCTTCATTTATATGAGAAGGTGGGATCCTGCTATATTTAAAAACACCTGAGGGATGGAGTGCAGTCGGAGAGCTTAAGTATACTAATATCAAAAGACTGACCTCCACATTCAAACAGAAAACAGGTGTGAACAGTTGCTCACTAAGAGTAGCTATCTCCATTTCTAACCAACAAAGTAGCACTCTGTAGCAGTATAGCATGCAAATATGAAATGTAAACAATTTTATTTGCATTAATACATTAATGAGAATGCTTCACGCATACATTGGCCATTTTATGTGCACCGGGCAGTCACTTTAAGGCCATTCTCGTTGCTGGGAAACTGCCTGTGTGAATCCTCTTTTGTGCTAGAGCCTACATTTATATGGGAAGATGGGATCCTGCTATACTTAAAAACAGCTGAGGGGTGGAGTGCAGTCATAGAGATTTATTATGCTAATATCAAAAGACTGACTGACACAACCAAACAGAAAACAGGTGGGAACAGATGCTTCCTAGGAGTAGCCATCTCCATATATAACCAAGAAGTACAGTAGCACTCTGTAGCGCAATAGCATGCAAATATGAAATGTAATTAAATTTCATTGCATTGCAGCTCTAGAAAATTAGAATAATTGAGAATACTTAGCGCATTAGTTGGCCAATTTATGTGTACCCGGAAGTCACTTTAAGGCCATTCTCATTGCTGGGAACAAGCCTCTGTGTATCCTCTTTTGTGCTGAAGCCGACATTTATATGGGGAGGGTTCCTGCTGTATTTTAAAACAGCTGAAGGGTGGAGTGCAGTCAGAGAGCTTAAGTATACTAATATCAAAAGACTGACCGGCACATCCAAACAGAAAACAGATGTGAACAGGTGTTTACTAGGAGTAGTCATCTCCATTCATAGCCAACAAATAATGTAGCGCTGTGAAGCGCTATAGCATGCAAGTATGAAATATATTTAATTTTAACTACATTAATGCTGTGAAAATTATATAAATTGAGAATGCTTAGCGCATAAATTGGCCATTTTGTGTATACCCAGCAGTCACTTTAAGGCCATTCTCGTTGCTGGGAACCTGCCTGTGTGTATCCTCTTTTGTGCTAAAGCATACATTTATATGGGAAGGTGGGATCCTGCTATATTTATAAACAGCTGAAGGGTGGAGTGCACTCAGAGAGCTTAAGTATACTAATATCAAAAGACTGACTGGCACATCCAAACAGAAAACAGGTGGGAACAGGTGCTTCCAAAGAGTAGCCATCGCCACATATAACCAAGAAGTACCAATCTCTAGCGTTATAGCATGCAAATATGAAATATAATTAAATTTCATTGCACTGCAGCTCTAGAAAAATAGAATAATTGGGAATACTTAGCGCATTAGTTGGCCAATTTATGTGTACCCAGAAGTCACTTTAAGGCTATTTTCATTGCTGGGAACCTGCCTTTGTGAATTCTCTTTTGTGCTACAGCCTTCATTTATATGAGAAGGTGGGATCCTGCTATATTTAAAAACACCTGAGGGATGGAGTGCAGTCGGAGAGCTTAAGTATACTAATATCAAAAGACTGACCTCCACATTCAAACAGAAAACAGGTGTGAACAGTTGCTCACTAAGAGTAGCTATCTCCATTTCTAACCAACAAAGTAGCACTCTGTAGCAGTATAGCATGCAAATATGAAATGTAAACAATTTTATTTGCATTAATACATTAATGAGAATGCTTCACGCATACATTGGCCATTTTATGTGCACCGGTCAGTCACTTTAAGGCCATTCTCGTTGCTGGGAAACTGCCTGTGTGAATCCTCTTTTTTGCTAGAGCCTACATTTATATGGGAAGATGGGATCCTGCTATACTTAAAAACAGCTGAGGGGTGGAGTGCAGTCATAGAGATTTATTATGCTAATATCAAAAGACTGACTGACATAACCAAACAGAAAACAGGTGGGAACAGATGCTTCCTAAGAGTAGCCATCTCCATATATAACCAAGAAGTAAAGTAGCACTCTGTAGCGCAATAGCATGCAAATATGAAATGTAATTAAATTTCATTGCATTGCAGCTCTAGAAAATTAGAAGAATTGAGAATACTTAGCGCATTAGTTGGCCAATTTATGTGTACCCGGAAGTCACTTTAAGGCCATTCTCATTGCTGGGAACAAGCCTGTGTGTATCCTCTTTTGTGCTGAAGCCGACATTTATATGGGGAGGGTTCCTGCTGTATTTAAAAACAGCTGAAGGGTGGAGTGCAGTCAGAGAGCTTAAGTATACTAATATCAAAAGACTGACCGGCACATCCAAACAGAAAACAGATGTGAACAGGTGTTTACTAGGAGTAGTCATCTCCATTCATAGCCAACAAATAATGTAGCGCTGTGAAGCGCTATAGCATGCAAGTATGAAATATATTTAATTTTAACTACATTAATGCTGTGAAAATTATATAAATTTGAGAATGCTTAGCGCATAAATTGGCCATTTTATGTATACCCAGCAGTCACTTTAAGGCCATTCTCGTTGCTGGGAACTTGCCTGTGTGTATCCTCTTTTGTGCTAAAGCATACATTTATATGGGAAGGTGGGATCCTGCTATATTTATAAACAGCTGAAGGGTGGCGTGCACTCAGAGAGCTTAAGTATACTAATATCAAAAGACTGACTGGCACATCCAAACAGAAAACAGGTGGGAACAGGTGCTTCCAAAGAGTAGCCATCGCCACATATAACCAAGAAGTACCAATCTGTAGCGTTATAGCATGCAAATATGAAATATTAAATTTCATTGCATTGCAGCTCTAGAAAAATAGAATAATTGGGAATACTTAGCGCATTAGTTGGCCAATTTATGTGTACCCAGAAGTCACTTTAAGGCCATTCTCATTGATGGAAGTAGTCATCTCCATTCATAACCAACAAATAAAGTAGCATTCTGTATCGCTATAGCATGCAAGTCCGAAATATATTTAATTTTAACTACATTAATGGTGTGAAAATTATAAAAATTGAGAATACTTAGCGCATAAATTGGCCATTTTATGTGTACCCTGCAGTCACTTAAAGGCCATTCTTTTTGCTGGAAACCTGCCTGTGTGAATCCTCTTTTGTGCTAGAGCCTACATTTATATGAGAAGGTGGGATTCTGCTATATTTAAAAACACCTGAGGGATGGAGTGCAGTCGGAGAGCTTAAGTATACTAATATCAAAAGGCTGACCGGCACATCCAAACAAAAAACAGGTGTGAACAGTTGCTCACTAAGAGTAACCATCACCATTTCTAACCAACAAAGTAGCACTCTGTAGCAGTATAGCATGCAAATATGAAATGTAAACAATTTTCTTTCCTTTAATGCTCTAGAAAATTTGAAAAATGGAGAATACTTAGCGCAGAAATTGGCCATTTTATGTGTACCCGGCAGTCACTTTAAGGCCATTCCTGTTGCTGGGAACCTGCCTGTGTGAATCCTCTCTTGTGATAAAGCCTACATTTATATGGGAAGATGGGATCCTGCTGTATTTAAAAACAGCTGAGGGTTGGAGTGAAGTCAGAGAGCTTTATTACACTAATATCAAAAGACTGACTGGCACATCCAAACAGAAAACAGGTGGGAACAGGTGCTCAGTAAGAGTAACCATCGCCATTCCTAACCAACAAAGTAGCACTCTGCATCGCTATAGCATGCAAAAATTAAATATATTTAATTTTAACTGCATTAATGCTGTGGAAAATTATAAAAATTGAGAATACTTAGCCATTAGTTGGCCAATTTATGTGTACTCAGCAGTCACTTTAAGGCCATTCTCATTGCTGTGAACCTGCCTGTATTTATATGCGAAAGTAGAATCCTGCTATATTTAAAAACATCTGATAGGTGGAGTGCTCAGTCAGAGAGCTCAAATATACTAATATCAAAAGACTGACCTCCACATCCAAACAGAAAACAGGTGCTCACTAAGAGTGGCCATCTCCATTTATAACAAACAAATCAAGTAGCACTCTGAAGTGCTATAGCAAGCCAACATGAAATATATGAAACTTGTTTGGCTTTACTGCTCTAGAAAAATTGAGGAAACCTAGTGCATTAATTGGCCAATTCATGTTTACACAGTCGCCATCATAAGGCGATTCTCGTTTCTGGGAACCTCTCTGTGTGAATTTTTTCTTAGGCTAAAGCCTACATTTGTATGGGAAGGTAGGCTCCTGCTGTTATTAAAATGCCTGAGGCTAAGGTGTGGCGTGCCCAGTCAGAGAGCTTAAGTATACTAATATCGAAAGACTGACTTCCACGTCCAAACAGAAAACAGGTGTGAACAGGTGCTCACTAAGAGTAGCCATCTTCATTTCTAACCAACAAAGTAGCACTCTGTAGCAGTATAGCATGCAAATATGAAATGTAACAATTTTATTTGTATTCTAGAAAATTATAAAAATTGAGAATGCTTAGCGCATAAATTGGCCATTTTATGTGTACCCTGCAGTCACTTTAAGGCCATTCTTGTTGCTGGGAACCTTCCTGTATGTATCCTCTTTTGTGCTCAAGCCTACATTTATATATGAAGGTGGGATTCTGCTATGTTTAAAAACAGCTCAGGGGTGGAGTGCAGTCGGAGAGCTTAAGTCTACTAATATCGAAAGACTGACCGGCACATGCATTCAGAAAACAGGTGGGAACATTTGCTTCCTAAGAGTAGCCATCTCCATATATATCAAGAAGTAAAGTAGCACTCTGTAGCGCTATTGCATGCAAATATGAAATGTAATTAAATTTCATTGCATTGCGGCTATAGAAAATTAAAATATTTAAGAATACTTAGCGCATTAGTTGGCCATTTTATGTGTACCCTGCAATCACTTTAAGGCTATTTTCATTGCTGGGAACCTGCCTTTGTGAATTCTCTTTTGTGCTAAAGCCTTCATTTATATGAGAAGGTGGGATCCTGCTATATTTAAAAACACCTGAGGGATGGAGTGCAGTCGGAGAGCTTAAGTATACTAATATCAAAAGACTGACCTCCACATTCAAACAGAAAACAGGTGTGAACAGTTGCTCACTAAGAGTAGCTATCTCCATTTGTAACCAACAAAGTAGCACTCTGTAGCAGTATAGCATGCAAATATGAAATGTAAACAATTTTATTTGCATTAATACATTAATGAGAATGCTTCACGCATACATTGGCCATTTTATGTGCACCGGGCAGTCACTTTAAGGCCATTCTCGTTGCTGGGAAACTGCCTGTGTGAATCCTCTTTTGTGCTAGAGCCTACATTTATATGGGAAGATGGGATCCTGCTATACTTAAAAACAGCTGAGGGGTGGAGTGCAGTCATAGAGATTTATTATGCTAATATCAAAAGACTGACTGACACAACCAAACAGAAAACAGGTGGGAACAGATGCTTCCTAGGAGTAGCCATCTCCATATATAACCAAGAAGTACAGTAGCACTCTGTAGCGCAATAGCATGCAAATATGAAATGTAATTAAATTTCATTGCATTGCAGCTCTAGAAAATTAGAATAATTGAGAATACTTAGCGCATTAGTTGGCCAATTTATGTGTACCCGGAAGTCACTTTAAGGCCATTCTCATTGCTGGGAACAAGCCTCTGTGTATCCTCTTTTGTGCTGAAGCCGACATTTATATGGGGAGGGTTCCTGCTGTATTTTAAAACAGCTGAAGGGTGGAGTGCAGTCAGAGAGCTTAAGTATACTAATATCAAAAGACTGACCGGCACATCCAAACAGAAAACAGATGTGAACAGGTGTTTACTAGGAGTAGTCATCTCCATTCATAGCCAACAAATAATGTAGCGCTGTGAAGCGCTATAGCATGCAAGTATGAAATATATTTAATTTTAACTACATTAATGCTGTGAAAATTATATAAATTGAGAATGCTTAGCGCATAAATTGGCCATTTTGTGTATACCCAGCAGTCACTTTAAGGCCATTCTCGTTGCTGGGAACCTGCCTGTGTGTATCCTCTTTTGTGCTAAAGCATACATTTATATGGGAAGGTGGGATCCTGCTATATTTATAAACAGCTGAAGGGTGGAGTGCACTCAGAGAGCTTAAGTATACTAATATCAAAAGACTGACTGGCACATCCAAACAGAAAACAGGTGGGAACAGGTGCTTCCAAAGAGTAGCCATCGCCACATATAACCAAGAAGTACCAATCTCTAGCGTTATAGCATGCAAATATGAAATATAATTAAATTTCATTGCACTGCAGCTCTAGAAAAATAGAATAATTGGGAATACTTAGCGCATTAGTTGGCCAATTTATGTGTACCCAGAAGTCACTTTAAGGCTATTTTCATTGCTGGGAACCTGCCTTTGTGAATTCTCTTTTGTGCTACAGCCTTCATTTATATGAGAAGGTGGGATCCTGCTATATTTAAAAACACCTGAGGGATGGAGTGCAGTCGGAGAGCTTAAGTATACTAATATCAAAAGACTGACCTCCACATTCAAACAGAAAACAGGTGTGAACAGTTGCTCACTAAGAGTAGCTATCTCCATTTCTAACCAACAAAGTAGCACTCTGTAGCAGTATAGCATGCAAATATGAAATGTAAACAATTTTATTTGCATTAATACATTAATGAGAATGCTTCACGCATACATTGGCCATTTTATGTGCACCGGTCAGTCACTTTAAGGCCATTCTCGTTGCTGGGAAACTGCCTGTGTGAATCCTCTTTTTTGCTAGAGCCTACATTTATATGGGAAGATGGGATCCTGCTATACTTAAAAACAGCTGAGGGGTGGAGTGCAGTCATAGAGATTTATTATGCTAATATCAAAAGACTGACTGACATAACCAAACAGAAAACAGGTGGGAACAGATGCTTCCTAAGAGTAGCCATCTCCATATATAACCAAGAAGTAAAGTAGCACTCTGTAGCGCAATAGCATGCAAATATGAAATGTAATTAAATTTCATTGCATTGCAGCTCTAGAAAATTAGAAGAATTGAGAATACTTAGCGCATTAGTTGGCCAATTTATGTGTACCCGGAAGTCACTTTAAGGCCATTCTCATTGCTGGGAACAAGCCTGTGTGTATCCTCTTTTGTGCTGAAGCCGACATTTATATGGGGAGGGTTCCTGCTGTATTTAAAAACAGCTGAAGGGTGGAGTGCAGTCAGAGAGCTTAAGTATACTAATATCAAAAGACTGACCGGCACATCCAAACAGAAAACAGATGTGAACAGGTGTTTACTAGGAGTAGTCATCTCCATTCATAGCCAACAAATAATGTAGCGCTGTGAAGCGCTATAGCATGCAAGTATGAAATATATTTAATTTTAACTACATTAATGCTGTGAAAATTATATAAATTTGAGAATGCTTAGCGCATAAATTGGCCATTTTATGTATACCCAGCAGTCACTTTAAGGCCATTCTCGTTGCTGGGAACTTGCCTGTGTGTATCCTCTTTTGTGCTAAAGCATACATTTATATGGGAAGGTGGGATCCTGCTATATTTATAAACAGCTGAAGGGTGGCGTGCACTCAGAGAGCTTAAGTATACTAATATCAAAAGACTGACTGGCACATCCAAACAGAAAACAGGTGGGAACAGGTGCTTCCAAAGAGTAGCCATCGCCACATATAACCAAGAAGTACCAATCTGTAGCGTTATAGCATGCAAATATGAAATATTAAATTTCATTGCATTGCAGCTCTAGAAAAATAGAATAATTGGGAATACTTAGCGCATTAGTTGGCCAATTTATGTGTACCCAGAAGTCACTTTAAGGCCATTCTCATTGATGGAAGTAGTCATCTCCATTCATAACCAACAAATAAAGTAGCATTCTGTATCGCTATAGCATGCAAGTCCGAAATATATTTAATTTTAACTACATTAATGGTGTGAAAATTATAAAAATTGAGAATACTTAGCGCATAAATTGGCCATTTTATGTGTACCCTGCAGTCACTTAAAGGCCATTCTTTTTGCTGGAAACCTGCCTGTGTGAATCCTCTTTTGTGCTAGAGCCTACATTTATATGAGAAGGTGGGATTCTGCTATATTTAAAAACACCTGAGGGATGGAGTGCAGTCGGAGAGCTTAAGTATACTAATATCAAAAGGCTGACCGGCACATCCAAACAAAAAACAGGTGTGAACAGTTGCTCACTAAGAGTAACCATCACCATTTCTAACCAACAAAGTAGCACTCTGTAGCAGTATAGCATGCAAATATGAAATGTAAACAATTTTCTTTCCTTTAATGCTCTAGAAAATTTGAAAAATGGAGAATACTTAGCGCAGAAATTGGCCATTTTATGTGTACCCGGCAGTCACTTTAAGGCCATTCCTGTTGCTGGGAACCTGCCTGTGTGAATCCTCTCTTGTGATAAAGCCTACATTTATATGGGAAGATGGGATCCTGCTGTATTTAAAAACAGCTGAGGGTTGGAGTGAAGTCAGAGAGCTTTATTACACTAATATCAAAAGACTGACTGGCACATCCAAACAGAAAACAGGTGGGAACAGGTGCTCAGTAAGAGTAACCATCGCCATTCCTAACCAACAAAGTAGCACTCTGCATCGCTATAGCATGCAAAAATTAAATATATTTAATTTTAACTGCATTAATGCTGTGGAAAATTATAAAAATTGAGAATACTTAGCCATTAGTTGGCCAATTTATGTGTACTCAGCAGTCACTTTAAGGCCATTCTCATTGCTGTGAACCTGCCTGTATTTATATGCGAAAGTAGAATCCTGCTATATTTAAAAACATCTGATAGGTGGAGTGCTCAGTCAGAGAGCTCAAATATACTAATATCAAAAGACTGACCTCCACATCCAAACAGAAAACAGGTGCTCACTAAGAGTGGCCATCTCCATTTATAACAAACAAATCAAGTAGCACTCTGAAGTGCTATAGCAAGCCAACATGAAATATATGAAACTTGTTTGGCTTTACTGCTCTAGAAAAATTGAGGAAACCTAGTGCATTAATTGGCCAATTCATGTTTACACAGTCGCCATCATAAGGCGATTCTCGTTTCTGGGAACCTCTCTGTGTGAATTTTTTCTTAGGCTAAAGCCTACATTTGTATGGGAAGGTAGGCTCCTGCTGTTATTAAAATGCCTGAGGCTAAGGTGTGGCGTGCCCAGTCAGAGAGCTTAAGTATACTAATATCGAAAGACTGACTTCCACGTCCAAACAGAAAACAGGTGTGAACAGGTGCTCACTAAGAGTAGCCATCTTCATTTCTAACCAACAAAGTAGCACTCTGTAGCAGTATAGCATGCAAATATGAAATGTAACAATTTTATTTGTATTCTAGAAAATTATAAAAATTGAGAATGCTTAGCGCATAAATTGGCCATTTTATGTGTACCCTGCAGTCACTTTAAGGCCATTCTTGTTGCTGGGAACCTTCCTGTATGTATCCTCTTTTGTGCTCAAGCCTACATTTATATATGAAGGTGGGATTCTGCTATGTTTAAAAACAGCTCAGGGGTGGAGTGCAGTCGGAGAGCTTAAGTCTACTAATATCGAAAGACTGACCGGCACATGCATTCAGAAAACAGGTGGGAACATTTGCTTCCTAAGAGTAGCCATCTCCATATATATCAAGAAGTAAAGTAGCACTCTGTAGCGCTATTGCATGCAAATATGAAATGTAATTAAATTTCATTGCATTGCGGCTATAGAAAATTAAAATATTTAAGAATACTTAGCGCATTAGTTGGCCATTTTATGTGTACCCTGCAATCACTTTAAGGCTATTTTCATTGCTGGGAACCTGCCTTTGTGAATTCTCTTTTGTGCTAAAGCCTTCATTTATATGAGAAGGTGGGATCCTGCTATATTTAAAAACACCTGAGGGATGGAGTGCAGTCGGAGAGCTTAAGTATACTAATATCAAAAGACTGACCTCCACATTCAAACAGAAAACAGGTGTGAACAGTTGCTCACTAAGAGTAGCTATCTCCATTTGTAACCAACAAAGTAGCACTCTGTAGCAGTATAGCATGCAAATATGAAATGTAAACAATTTTATTTGCATTAATACATTAATGAGAATGCTTCACGCATACATTGGCCATTTTATGTGCACCGGGCAGTCACTTTAAGGCCATTCTCGTTGCTGGGAAACTGCCTGTGTGAATCCTCTTTTGTGCTAGAGCCTACATTTATATGGGAAGATGGGATCCTGCTATACTTAAAAACAGCTGAGGGGTGGAGTGCAGTCATAGAGATTTATTATGCTAATATCAAAAGACTGACTGACACAACCAAACAGAAAACAGGTGGGAACAGATGCTTCCTAAGAGTAGCCATCTCCATATATAACCAAGAAGTACAGTAGCACTCTGTAGCGCAATAGCATGCAAATATGAAATGTAATTAAATTTCATTGCATTGCAGCTCTAGAAAATTAGAATAATTGAGAATACTTAGCGCATTAGTTGGCCAATTTATGTGTACCCGGAAGTCACTTTAAGGCCATTCTCATTGCTGGGAACAAGCCTGTGTGTATCCTCTTTTGTGCTGAAGCCGACATTTATATGGGGAGGGTTCCTGCTGTATTTAAAAACAGCTGAAGGGTGGAGTGCAGTCAGAGAGCTTAAGTATACTAATATCAAAAGACTGACCGGCACATCCAAACAGAAAACAGATGTGAACAGGTGTTTACTAGGAGTAGTCATCTCCATTCATAGCCAACAAATAATGTAGCGCTGTTAAGCGCTATAGCATGCAAGTATGAAATATATTTAATTTTAACTACATTAATGCTGTGAAAATTATATAAATTGAGAATGCTTAGCGCATAAATTGGCCATTTTATGTATACCCAGCAGTCACTTTAAGGCCATTCTCGTTGCTGGGAACCTGCCTGTGTGTATCCTCTTTTGTGCTAAAGCATACATTTATATGGGAAGGTGGGATCCTGCTATATTTATAAACAGCTGAAGGGTGGAGTGCACTCAGAGAGCTTAAGTATACTAATATCAAAAGACTGACTGGCACATCCAAACAGAAAACAGGTGGGAACAGGTGCTTCCAAAGAGTAGCCATCGCCACATATAACCAAGAAGTACCAATCTCTAGCGTTATAGCATGCAAATATGAAATATAATTAAATTTCATTGCATTGCAGCTCTAGAAAAATAGAATAATTGGGAATACTTAGCGCATTAGTTGGCCAATTTATGTGTACCCAGAAGTCACTTTAAGGCTATTTTCATTGCTGGGAACCTGCCTTTGTGAATTCTCTTTTGTGCTAAAGCCTTCATTTATATGAGAAGGTGGGATCCTGCTATATTTAAAAACACCTGAGGGATGGAGTGCAGTCGGAGAGCTTAAGTATACTAATATCAAAAGACTGACCTCCACATTCAAACAGAAAACAGGTGTGAACAGTTGCTCACTAAGAGTAGCTATCTCCATTTCTAACCAACAAAGTAGCACTCTGTAGCAGTATAGCATGCAAATATGAAATGTAAACAATTTTATTTGCATTAATACATTAATGAGAATGCTTCACGCATACATTGGCCATTTTATGTGCACCGGGCAGTCACTTTAAGGCCATTCTCGTTGCTGGGAAACTGCCTGTGTGAATCCTCTTTTGTGCTAGAGCCTACATTTATATGGGAAGATGGGATCCTGCTATACTTAAAAACAGCTGAGGGGTGGAGTGCAGTCATAGAGATTTATTATGCTAATATCAAAAGACTGACTGACACAACCAAACAGAAAACAGGTGGGAACAGATGCTTCCTAGGAGTAGCCATCTCCATATATAACCAAGAAGTACAGTAGCACTCTGTAGCGCAATAGCATGCAAATATGAAATGTAATTAAATTTCATTGCATTGCAGCTCTAGAAAATTAGAATAATTGAGAATACTTAGCGCATTAGTTGGCCAATTTATGTGTACCCGGAAGTCACTTTAAGGCCATTCTCATTGCTGGGAACAAGCCTCTGTGTATCCTCTTTTGTGCTGAAGCCGACATTTATATGGGGAGGGTTCCTGCTGTATTTTAAAACAGCTGAAGGGTGGAGTGCAGTCAGAGAGCTTAAGTATACTAATATCAAAAGACTGACCGGCACATCCAAACAGAAAACAGATGTGAACAGGTGTTTACTAGGAGTAGTCATCTCCATTCATAGCCAACAAATAATGTAGCGCTGTGAAGCGCTATAGCATGCAAGTATGAAATATATTTAATTTTAACTACATTAATGCTGTGAAAATTATATAAATTGAGAATGCTTAGCGCATAAATTGGCCATTTTGTGTATACCCAGCAGTCACTTTAAGGCCATTCTCGTTGCTGGGAACCTGCCTGTGTGTATCCTCTTTTGTGCTAAAGCATACATTTATATGGGAAGGTGGGATCCTGCTATATTTATAAACAGCTGAAGGGTGGAGTGCACTCAGAGAGCTTAAGTATACTAATATCAAAAGACTGACTGGCACATCCAAACAGAAAACAGGTGGGAACAGGTGCTTCCAAAGAGTAGCCATCGCCACATATAACCAAGAAGTACCAATCTCTAGCGTTATAGCATGCAAATATGAAATATAATTAAATTTCATTGCACTGCAGCTCTAGAAAAATAGAATAATTGGGAATACTTAGCGCATTAGTTGGCCAATTTATGTGTACCCAGAAGTCACTTTAAGGCTATTTTCATTGCTGGGAACCTGCCTTTGTGAATTCTCTTTTGTGCTACAGCCTTCATTTATATGAGAAGGTGGGATCCTGCTATATTTAAAAACACCTGAGGGATGGAGTGCAGTCGGAGAGCTTAAGTATACTAATATCAAAAGACTGACCTCCACATTCAAACAGAAAACAGGTGTGAACAGTTGCTCACTAAGAGTAGCTATCTCCATTTCTAACCAACAAAGTAGCACTCTGTAGCAGTATAGCATGCAAATATGAAATGTAAACAATTTTATTTGCATTAATACATTAATGAGAATGCTTCACGCATACATTGGCCATTTTATGTGCACCGGTCAGTCACTTTAAGGCCATTCTCGTTGCTGGGAAACTGCCTGTGTGAATCCTCTTTTTTGCTAGAGCCTACATTTATATGGGAAGATGGGATCCTGCTATACTTAAAAACAGCTGAGGGGTGGAGTGCAGTCATAGAGATTTATTATGCTAATATCAAAAGACTGACTGACATAACCAAACAGAAAACAGGTGGGAACAGATGCTTCCTAAGAGTAGCCATCTCCATATATAACCAAGAAGTAAAGTAGCACTCTGTAGCGCAATAGCATGCAAATATGAAATGTAATTAAATTTCATTGCATTGCAGCTCTAGAAAATTAGAAGAATTGAGAATACTTAGCGCATTAGTTGGCCAATTTATGTGTACCCGGAAGTCACTTTAAGGCCATTCTCATTGCTGGGAACAAGCCTGTGTGTATCCTCTTTTGTGCTGAAGCCGACATTTATATGGGGAGGGTTCCTGCTGTATTTAAAAACAGCTGAAGGGTGGAGTGCAGTCAGAGAGCTTAAGTATACTAATATCAAAAGACTGACCGGCACATCCAAACAGAAAACAGATGTGAACAGGTGTTTACTAGGAGTAGTCATCTCCATTCATAGCCAACAAATAATGTAGCGCTGTGAAGCGCTATAGCATGCAAGTATGAAATATATTTAATTTTAACTACATTAATGCTGTGAAAATTATATAAATTTGAGAATGCTTAGCGCATAAATTGGCCATTTTATGTATACCCAGCAGTCACTTTAAGGCCATTCTCGTTGCTGGGAACTTGCCTGTGTGTATCCTCTTTTGTGCTAAAGCATACATTTATATGGGAAGGTGGGATCCTGCTATATTTATAAACAGCTGAAGGGTGGCGTGCACTCAGAGAGCTTAAGTATACTAATATCAAAAGACTGACTGGCACATCCAAACAGAAAACAGGTGGGAACAGGTGCTTCCAAAGAGTAGCCATCGCCACATATAACCAAGAAGTACCAATCTGTAGCGTTATAGCATGCAAATATGAAATATTAAATTTCATTGCATTGCAGCTCTAGAAAAATAGAATAATTGGGAATACTTAGCGCATTAGTTGGCCAATTTATGTGTACCCAGAAGTCACTTTAAGGCCATTCTCATTGATGGAAGTAGTCATCTCCATTCATAACCAACAAATAAAGTAGCATTCTGTATCGCTATAGCATGCAAGTCCGAAATATATTTAATTTTAACTACATTAATGGTGTGAAAATTATAAAAATTGAGAATACTTAGCGCATAAATTGGCCATTTTATGTGTACCCTGCAGTCACTTAAAGGCCATTCTTTTTGCTGGAAACCTGCCTGTGTGAATCCTCTTTTGTGCTAGAGCCTACATTTATATGAGAAGGTGGGATTCTGCTATATTTAAAAACACCTGAGGGATGGAGTGCAGTCGGAGAGCTTAAGTATACTAATATCAAAAGGCTGACCGGCACATCCAAACAAAAAACAGGTGTGAACAGTTGCTCACTAAGAGTAACCATCACCATTTCTAACCAACAAAGTAGCACTCTGTAGCAGTATAGCATGCAAATATGAAATGTAAACAATTTTCTTTCCTTTAATGCTCTAGAAAATTTGAAAAATGGAGAATACTTAGCGCAGAAATTGGCCATTTTATGTGTACCCGGCAGTCACTTTAAGGCCATTCCTGTTGCTGGGAACCTGCCTGTGTGAATCCTCTCTTGTGATAAAGCCTACATTTATATGGGAAGATGGGATCCTGCTGTATTTAAAAACAGCTGAGGGTTGGAGTGAAGTCAGAGAGCTTTATTACACTAATATCAAAAGACTGACTGGCACATCCAAACAGAAAACAGGTGGGAACAGGTGCTCAGTAAGAGTAACCATCGCCATTCCTAACCAACAAAGTAGCACTCTGCATCGCTATAGCATGCAAAAATTAAATATATTTAATTTTAACTGCATTAATGCTGTGGAAAATTATAAAAATTGAGAATACTTAGCCATTAGTTGGCCAATTTATGTGTACTCAGCAGTCACTTTAAGGCCATTCTCATTGCTGTGAACCTGCCTGTATTTATATGCGAAAGTAGAATCCTGCTATATTTAAAAACATCTGATAGGTGGAGTGCTCAGTCAGAGAGCTCAAATATACTAATATCAAAAGACTGACCTCCACATCCAAACAGAAAACAGGTGCTCACTAAGAGTGGCCATCTCCATTTATAACAAACAAATCAAGTAGCACTCTGAAGTGCTATAGCAAGCCAACATGAAATATATGAAACTTGTTTGGCTTTACTGCTCTAGAAAAATTGAGGAAACCTAGTGCATTAATTGGCCAATTCATGTTTACACAGTCGCCATCATAAGGCGATTCTCGTTTCTGGGAACCTCTCTGTGTGAATTTTTTCTTAGGCTAAAGCCTACATTTGTATGGGAAGGTAGGCTCCTGCTGTTATTAAAATGCCTGAGGCTAAGGTGTGGCGTGCCCAGTCAGAGAGCTTAAGTATACTAATATCGAAAGACTGACTTCCACGTCCAAACAGAAAACAGGTGTGAACAGGTGCTCACTAAGAGTAGCCATCTTCATTTCTAACCAACAAAGTAGCACTCTGTAGCAGTATAGCATGCAAATATGAAATGTAACAATTTTATTTGTATTCTAGAAAATTATAAAAATTGAGAATGCTTAGCGCATAAATTGGCCATTTTATGTGTACCCTGCAGTCACTTTAAGGCCATTCTTGTTGCTGGGAACCTTCCTGTATGTATCCTCTTTTGTGCTCAAGCCTACATTTATATATGAAGGTGGGATTCTGCTATGTTTAAAAACAGCTCAGGGGTGGAGTGCAGTCGGAGAGCTTAAGTCTACTAATATCGAAAGACTGACCGGCACATGCATTCAGAAAACAGGTGGGAACATTTGCTTCCTAAGAGTAGCCATCTCCATATATATCAAGAAGTAAAGTAGCACTCTGTAGCGCTATTGCATGCAAATATGAAATGTAATTAAATTTCATTGCATTGCGGCTATAGAAAATTAAAATATTTAAGAATACTTAGCGCATTAGTTGGCCATTTTATGTGTACCCTGCAATCACTTTAAGGCTATTTTCATTGCTGGGAACCTGCCTTTGTGAATTCTCTTTTGTGCTAAAGCCTTCATTTATATGAGAAGGTGGGATCCTGCTATATTTAAAAACACCTGAGGGATGGAGTGCAGTCGGAGAGCTTAAGTATACTAATATCAAAAGACTGACCTCCACATTCAAACAGAAAACAGGTGTGAACAGTTGCTCACTAAGAGTAGCTATCTCCATTTCTAACCAACAAAGTAGCACTCTGTAGCAGTATAGCATGCAAATATGAAATGTAAACAATTTTATTTGCATTAATACATTAATGAGAATGCTTCACGCATACATTGGCCATTTTATGTGCACCGGGCAGTCACTTTAAGGCCATTCTCGTTGCTGGGAAACTGCCTGTGTGAATCCTCTTTTGTGCTAGAGCCTACATTTATATGGGAAGATGGGATCCTGCTATACTTAAAAACAGCTGAGGGGTGGAGTGCAGTCATAGAGATTTATTATGCTAATATCAAAAGACTGACTGACACAACCAAACAGAAAACAGGTGGGAACAGATGCTTCCTAGGAGTAGCCATCTCCATATATAACCAAGAAGTACAGTAGCACTCTGTAGCGCAATAGCATGCAAATATGAAATGTAATTAAATTTCATTGCATTGCAGCTCTAGAAAATTAGAATAATTGAGAATACTTAGCGCATTAGTTGGCCAATTTATGTGTACCCGGAAGTCACTTTAAGGCCATTCTCATTGCTGGGAACAAGCCTCTGTGTATCCTCTTTTGTGCTGAAGCCGACATTTATATGGGGAGGGTTCCTGCTGTATTTTAAAACAGCTGAAGGGTGGAGTGCAGTCAGAGAGCTTAAGTATACTAATATCAAAAGACTGACCGGCACATCCAAACAGAAAACAGATGTGAACAGGTGTTTACTAGGAGTAGTCATCTCCATTCATAGCCAACAAATAATGTAGCGCTGTGAAGCGCTATAGCATGCAAGTATGAAATATATTTAATTTTAACTACATTAATGCTGTGAAAATTATATAAATTGAGAATGCTTAGCGCATAAATTGGCCATTTTGTGTATACCCAGCAGTCACTTTAAGGCCATTCTCGTTGCTGGGAACCTGCCTGTGTGTATCCTCTTTTGTGCTAAAGCATACATTTATATGGGAAGGTGGGATCCTGCTATATTTATAAACAGCTGAAGGGTGGAGTGCACTCAGAGAGCTTAAGTATACTAATATCAAAAGACTGACTGGCACATCCAAACAGAAAACAGGTGGGAACAGGTGCTTCCAAAGAGTAGCCATCGCCACATATAACCAAGAAGTACCAATCTCTAGCGTTATAGCATGCAAATATGAAATATAATTAAATTTCATTGCACTGCAGCTCTAGAAAAATAGAATAATTGGGAATACTTAGCGCATTAGTTGGCCAATTTATGTGTACCCAGAAGTCACTTTAAGGCTATTTTCATTGCTGGGAACCTGCCTTTGTGAATTCTCTTTTGTGCTACAGCCTTCATTTATATGAGAAGGTGGGATCCTGCTATATTTAAAAACACCTGAGGGATGGAGTGCAGTCGGAGAGCTTAAGTATACTAATATCAAAAGACTGACCTCCACATTCAAACAGAAAACAGGTGTGAACAGTTGCTCACTAAGAGTAGCTATCTCCATTTCTAACCAACAAAGTAGCACTCTGTAGCAGTATAGCATGCAAATATGAAATGTAAACAATTTTATTTGCATTAATACATTAATGAGAATGCTTCACGCATACATTGGCCATTTTATGTGCACCGGTCAGTCACTTTAAGGCCATTCTCGTTGCTGGGAAACTGCCTGTGTGAATCCTCTTTTTTGCTAGAGCCTACATTTATATGGGAAGATGGGATCCTGCTATACTTAAAAACAGCTGAGGGGTGGAGTGCAGTCATAGAGATTTATTATGCTAATATCAAAAGACTGACTGACATAACCAAACAGAAAACAGGTGGGAACAGATGCTTCCTAAGAGTAGCCATCTCCATATATAACCAAGAAGTAAAGTAGCACTCTGTAGCGCAATAGCATGCAAATATGAAATGTAATTAAATTTCATTGCATTGCAGCTCTAGAAAATTAGAAGAATTGAGAATACTTAGCGCATTAGTTGGCCAATTTATGTGTACCCGGAAGTCACTTTAAGGCCATTCTCATTGCTGGGAACAAGCCTGTGTGTATCCTCTTTTGTGCTGAAGCCGACATTTATATGGGGAGGGTTCCTGCTGTATTTAAAAACAGCTGAAGGGTGGAGTGCAGTCAGAGAGCTTAAGTATACTAATATCAAAAGACTGACCGGCACATCCAAACAGAAAACAGATGTGAACAGGTGTTTACTAGGAGTAGTCATCTCCATTCATAGCCAACAAATAATGTAGCGCTGTGAAGCGCTATAGCATGCAAGTATGAAATATATTTAATTTTAACTACATTAATGCTGTGAAAATTATATAAATTTGAGAATGCTTAGCGCATAAATTGGCCATTTTATGTATACCCAGCAGTCACTTTAAGGCCATTCTCGTTGCTGGGAACTTGCCTGTGTGTATCCTCTTTTGTGCTAAAGCATACATTTATATGGGAAGGTGGGATCCTGCTATATTTATAAACAGCTGAAGGGTGGCGTGCACTCAGAGAGCTTAAGTATACTAATATCAAAAGACTGACTGGCACATCCAAACAGAAAACAGGTGGGAACAGGTGCTTCCAAAGAGTAGCCATCGCCACATATAACCAAGAAGTACCAATCTGTAGCGTTATAGCATGCAAATATGAAATATTAAATTTCATTGCATTGCAGCTCTAGAAAAATAGAATAATTGGGAATACTTAGCGCATTAGTTGGCCAATTTATGTGTACCCAGAAGTCACTTTAAGGCCATTCTCATTGATGGAAGTAGTCATCTCCATTCATAACCAACAAATAAAGTAGCATTCTGTATCGCTATAGCATGCAAGTCCGAAATATATTTAATTTTAACTACATTAATGGTGTGAAAATTATAAAAATTGAGAATACTTAGCGCATAAATTGGCCATTTTATGTGTACCCTGCAGTCACTTAAAGGCCATTCTTTTTGCTGGAAACCTGCCTGTGTGAATCCTCTTTTGTGCTAGAGCCTACATTTATATGAGAAGGTGGGATTCTGCTATATTTAAAAACACCTGAGGGATGGAGTGCAGTCGGAGAGCTTAAGTATACTAATATCAAAAGGCTGACCGGCACATCCAAACAAAAAACAGGTGTGAACAGTTGCTCACTAAGAGTAACCATCACCATTTCTAACCAACAAAGTAGCACTCTGTAGCAGTATAGCATGCAAATATGAAATGTAAACAATTTTCTTTCCTTTAATGCTCTAGAAAATTTGAAAAATGGAGAATACTTAGCGCAGAAATTGGCCATTTTATGTGTACCCGGCAGTCACTTTAAGGCCATTCCTGTTGCTGGGAACCTGCCTGTGTGAATCCTCTCTTGTGATAAAGCCTACATTTATATGGGAAGATGGGATCCTGCTGTATTTAAAAACAGCTGAGGGTTGGAGTGAAGTCAGAGAGCTTTATTACACTAATATCAAAAGACTGACTGGCACATCCAAACAGAAAACAGGTGGGAACAGGTGCTCAGTAAGAGTAACCATCGCCATTCCTAACCAACAAAGTAGCACTCTGCATCGCTATAGCATGCAAAAATTAAATATATTTAATTTTAACTGCATTAATGCTGTGGAAAATTATAAAAATTGAGAATACTTAGCCATTAGTTGGCCAATTTATGTGTACTCAGCAGTCACTTTAAGGCCATTCTCATTGCTGTGAACCTGCCTGTATTTATATGCGAAAGTAGAATCCTGCTATATTTAAAAACATCTGATAGGTGGAGTGCTCAGTCAGAGAGCTCAAATATACTAATATCAAAAGACTGACCTCCACATCCAAACAGAAAACAGGTGCTCACTAAGAGTGGCCATCTCCATTTATAACAAACAAATCAAGTAGCACTCTGAAGTGCTATAGCAAGCCAACATGAAATATATGAAACTTGTTTGGCTTTACTGCTCTAGAAAAATTGAGGAAACCTAGTGCATTAATTGGCCAATTCATGTTTACACAGTCGCCATCATAAGGCGATTCTCGTTTCTGGGAACCTCTCTGTGTGAATTTTTTCTTAGGCTAAAGCCTACATTTGTATGGGAAGGTAGGCTCCTGCTGTTATTAAAATGCCTGAGGCTAAGGTGTGGCGTGCCCAGTCAGAGAGCTTAAGTATACTAATATCGAAAGACTGACTTCCACGTCCAAACAGAAAACAGGTGTGAACAGGTGCTCACTAAGAGTAGCCATCTTCATTTCTAACCAACAAAGTAGCACTCTGTAGCAGTATAGCATGCAAATATGAAATGTAACAATTTTATTTGTATTCTAGAAAATTATAAAAATTGAGAATGCTTAGCGCATAAATTGGCCATTTTATGTGTACCCTGCAGTCACTTTAAGGCCATTCTTGTTGCTGGGAACCTTCCTGTATGTATCCTCTTTTGTGCTCAAGCCTACATTTATATATGAAGGTGGGATTCTGCTATGTTTAAAAACAGCTCAGGGGTGGAGTGCAGTCGGAGAGCTTAAGTCTACTAATATCGAAAGACTGACCGGCACATGCATTCAGAAAACAGGTGGGAACATTTGCTTCCTAAGAGTAGCCATCTCCATATATATCAAGAAGTAAAGTAGCACTCTGTAGCGCTATTGCATGCAAATATGAAATGTAATTAAATTTCATTGCATTGCGGCTATAGAAAATTAAAATATTTAAGAATACTTAGCGCATTAGTTGGCCATTTTATGTGTACCCTGCAATCACTTTAAGGCTATTTTCATTGCTGGGAACCTGCCTTTGTGAATTCTCTTTTGTGCTAAAGCCTTCATTTATATGAGAAGGTGGGATCCTGCTATATTTAAAAACACCTGAGGGATGGAGTGCAGTCGGAGAGCTTAAGTATACTAATATCAAAAGACTGACCTCCACATTCAAACAGAAAACAGGTGTGAACAGTTGCTCACTAAGAGTAGCTATCTCCATTTGTAACCAACAAAGTAGCACTCTGTAGCAGTATAGCATGCAAATATGAAATGTAAACAATTTTATTTGCATTAATACATTAATGAGAATGCTTCACGCATACATTGGCCATTTTATGTGCACCGGGCAGTCACTTTAAGGCCATTCTCGTTGCTGGGAAACTGCCTGTGTGAATCCTCTTTTGTGCTAGAGCCTACATTTATATGGGAAGATGGGATCCTGCTATACTTAAAAACAGCTGAGGGGTGGAGTGCAGTCATAGAGATTTATTATGCTAATATCAAAAGACTGACTGACACAACCAAACAGAAAACAGGTGGGAACAGATGCTTCCTAGGAGTAGCCATCTCCATATATAACCAAGAAGTACAGTAGCACTCTGTAGCGCAATAGCATGCAAATATGAAATGTAATTAAATTTCATTGCATTGCAGCTCTAGAAAATTAGAATAATTGAGAATACTTAGCGCATTAGTTGGCCAATTTATGTGTACCCGGAAGTCACTTTAAGGCCATTCTCATTGCTGGGAACAAGCCTCTGTGTATCCTCTTTTGTGCTGAAGCCGACATTTATATGGGGAGGGTTCCTGCTGTATTTTAAAACAGCTGAAGGGTGGAGTGCAGTCAGAGAGCTTAAGTATACTAATATCAAAAGACTGACCGGCACATCCAAACAGAAAACAGATGTGAACAGGTGTTTACTAGGAGTAGTCATCTCCATTCATAGCCAACAAATAATGTAGCGCTGTGAAGCGCTATAGCATGCAAGTATGAAATATATTTAATTTTAACTACATTAATGCTGTGAAAATTATATAAATTGAGAATGCTTAGCGCATAAATTGGCCATTTTGTGTATACCCAGCAGTCACTTTAAGGCCATTCTCGTTGCTGGGAACCTGCCTGTGTGTATCCTCTTTTGTGCTAAAGCATACATTTATATGGGAAGGTGGGATCCTGCTATATTTATAAACAGCTGAAGGGTGGAGTGCACTCAGAGAGCTTAAGTATACTAATATCAAAAGACTGACTGGCACATCCAAACAGAAAACAGGTGGGAACAGGTGCTTCCAAAGAGTAGCCATCGCCACATATAACCAAGAAGTACCAATCTCTAGCGTTATAGCATGCAAATATGAAATATAATTAAATTTCATTGCACTGCAGCTCTAGAAAAATAGAATAATTGGGAATACTTAGCGCATTAGTTGGCCAATTTATGTGTACCCAGAAGTCACTTTAAGGCTATTTTCATTGCTGGGAACCTGCCTTTGTGAATTCTCTTTTGTGCTACAGCCTTCATTTATATGAGAAGGTGGGATCCTGCTATATTTAAAAACACCTGAGGGATGGAGTGCAGTCGGAGAGCTTAAGTATACTAATATCAAAAGACTGACCTCCACATTCAAACAGAAAACAGGTGTGAACAGTTGCTCACTAAGAGTAGCTATCTCCATTTCTAACCAACAAAGTAGCACTCTGTAGCAGTATAGCATGCAAATATGAAATGTAAACAATTTTATTTGCATTAATACATTAATGAGAATGCTTCACGCATACATTGGCCATTTTATGTGCACCGGTCAGTCACTTTAAGGCCATTCTCGTTGCTGGGAAACTGCCTGTGTGAATCCTCTTTTTTGCTAGAGCCTACATTTATATGGGAAGATGGGATCCTGCTATACTTAAAAACAGCTGAGGGGTGGAGTGCAGTCATAGAGATTTATTATGCTAATATCAAAAGACTGACTGACATAACCAAACAGAAAACAGGTGGGAACAGATGCTTCCTAAGAGTAGCCATCTCCATATATAACCAAGAAGTAAAGTAGCACTCTGTAGCGCAATAGCATGCAAATATGAAATGTAATTAAATTTCATTGCATTGCAGCTCTAGAAAATTAGAAGAATTGAGAATACTTAGCGCATTAGTTGGCCAATTTATGTGTACCCGGAAGTCACTTTAAGGCCATTCTCATTGCTGGGAACAAGCCTGTGTGTATCCTCTTTTGTGCTGAAGCCGACATTTATATGGGGAGGGTTCCTGCTGTATTTAAAAACAGCTGAAGGGTGGAGTGCAGTCAGAGAGCTTAAGTATACTAATATCAAAAGACTGACCGGCACATCCAAACAGAAAACAGATGTGAACAGGTGTTTACTAGGAGTAGTCATCTCCATTCATAGCCAACAAATAATGTAGCGCTGTGAAGCGCTATAGCATGCAAGTATGAAATATATTTAATTTTAACTACATTAATGCTGTGAAAATTATATAAATTTGAGAATGCTTAGCGCATAAATTGGCCATTTTATGTATACCCAGCAGTCACTTTAAGGCCATTCTCGTTGCTGGGAACTTGCCTGTGTGTATCCTCTTTTGTGCTAAAGCATACATTTATATGGGAAGGTGGGATCCTGCTATATTTATAAACAGCTGAAGGGTGGCGTGCACTCAGAGAGCTTAAGTATACTAATATCAAAAGACTGACTGGCACATCCAAACAGAAAACAGGTGGGAACAGGTGCTTCCAAAGAGTAGCCATCGCCACATATAACCAAGAAGTACCAATCTGTAGCGTTATAGCATGCAAATATGAAATATTAAATTTCATTGCATTGCAGCTCTAGAAAAATAGAATAATTGGGAATACTTAGCGCATTAGTTGGCCAATTTATGTGTACCCAGAAGTCACTTTAAGGCCATTCTCATTGATGGAAGTAGTCATCTCCATTCATAACCAACAAATAAAGTAGCATTCTGTATCGCTATAGCATGCAAGTCCGAAATATATTTAATTTTAACTACATTAATGGTGTGAAAATTATAAAAATTGAGAATACTTAGCGCATAAATTGGCCATTTTATGTGTACCCTGCAGTCACTTAAAGGCCATTCTTTTTGCTGGAAACCTGCCTGTGTGAATCCTCTTTTGTGCTAGAGCCTACATTTATATGAGAAGGTGGGATTCTGCTATATTTAAAAACACCTGAGGGATGGAGTGCAGTCGGAGAGCTTAAGTATACTAATATCAAAAGGCTGACCGGCACATCCAAACAAAAAACAGGTGTGAACAGTTGCTCACTAAGAGTAACCATCACCATTTCTAACCAACAAAGTAGCACTCTGTAGCAGTATAGCATGCAAATATGAAATGTAAACAATTTTCTTTCCTTTAATGCTCTAGAAAATTTGAAAAATGGAGAATACTTAGCGCAGAAATTGGCCATTTTATGTGTACCCGGCAGTCACTTTAAGGCCATTCCTGTTGCTGGGAACCTGCCTGTGTGAATCCTCTCTTGTGATAAAGCCTACATTTATATGGGAAGATGGGATCCTGCTGTATTTAAAAACAGCTGAGGGTTGGAGTGAAGTCAGAGAGCTTTATTACACTAATATCAAAAGACTGACTGGCACATCCAAACAGAAAACAGGTGGGAACAGGTGCTCAGTAAGAGTAACCATCGCCATTCCTAACCAACAAAGTAGCACTCTGCATCGCTATAGCATGCAAAAATTAAATATATTTAATTTTAACTGCATTAATGCTGTGGAAAATTATAAAAATTGAGAATACTTAGCCATTAGTTGGCCAATTTATGTGTACTCAGCAGTCACTTTAAGGCCATTCTCATTGCTGTGAACCTGCCTGTATTTATATGCGAAAGTAGAATCCTGCTATATTTAAAAACATCTGATAGGTGGAGTGCTCAGTCAGAGAGCTCAAATATACTAATATCAAAAGACTGACCTCCACATCCAAACAGAAAACAGGTGCTCACTAAGAGTGGCCATCTCCATTTATAACAAACAAATCAAGTAGCACTCTGAAGTGCTATAGCAAGCCAACATGAAATATATGAAACTTGTTTGGCTTTACTGCTCTAGAAAAATTGAGGAAACCTAGTGCATTAATTGGCCAATTCATGTTTACACAGTCGCCATCATAAGGCGATTCTCGTTTCTGGGAACCTCTCTGTGTGAATTTTTTCTTAGGCTAAAGCCTACATTTGTATGGGAAGGTAGGCTCCTGCTGTTATTAAAATGCCTGAGGCTAAGGTGTGGCGTGCCCAGTCAGAGAGCTTAAGTATACTAATATCGAAAGACTGACTTCCACGTCCAAACAGAAAACAGGTGTGAACAGGTGCTCACTAAGAGTAGCCATCTTCATTTCTAACCAACAAAGTAGCACTCTGTAGCAGTATAGCATGCAAATATGAAATGTAACAATTTTATTTGTATTCTAGAAAATTATAAAAATTGAGAATGCTTAGCGCATAAATTGGCCATTTTATGTGTACCCTGCAGTCACTTTAAGGCCATTCTTGTTGCTGGGAACCTTCCTGTATGTATCCTCTTTTGTGCTCAAGCCTACATTTATATATGAAGGTGGGATTCTGCTATGTTTAAAAACAGCTCAGGGGTGGAGTGCAGTCGGAGAGCTTAAGTCTACTAATATCGAAAGACTGACCGGCACATGCATTCAGAAAACAGGTGGGAACATTTGCTTCCTAAGAGTAGCCATCTCCATATATATCAAGAAGTAAAGTAGCACTCTGTAGCGCTATTGCATGCAAATATGAAATGTAATTAAATTTCATTGCATTGCGGCTATAGAAAATTAAAATATTTAAGAATACTTAGCGCATTAGTTGGCCATTTTATGTGTACCCTGCAATCACTTTAAGGCTATTTTCATTGCTGGGAACCTGCCTTTGTGAATTCTCTTTTGTGCTAAAGCCTTCATTTATATGAGAAGGTGGGATCCTGCTATATTTAAAAACACCTGAGGGATGGAGTGCAGTCGGAGAGCTTAAGTATACTAATATCAAAAGACTGACCTCCACATTCAAACAGAAAACAGGTGTGAACAGTTGCTCACTAAGAGTAGCTATCTCCATTTGTAACCAACAAAGTAGCACTCTGTAGCAGTATAGCATGCAAATATGAAATGTAAACAATTTTATTTGCATTAATACATTAATGAGAATGCTTCACGCATACATTGGCCATTTTATGTGCACCGGGCAGTCACTTTAAGGCCATTCTCGTTGCTGGGAAACTGCCTGTGTGAATCCTCTTTTGTGCTAGAGCCTACATTTATATGGGAAGATGGGATCCTGCTATACTTAAAAACAGCTGAGGGGTGGAGTGCAGTCATAGAGATTTATTATGCTAATATCAAAAGACTGACTGACACAACCAAACAGAAAACAGGTGGGAACAGATGCTTCCTAAGAGTAGCCATCTCCATATATAACCAAGAAGTACAGTAGCACTCTGTAGCGCAATAGCATGCAAATATGAAATGTAATTAAATTTCATTGCATTGCAGCTCTAGAAAATTAGAATAATTGAGAATACTTAGCGCATTAGTTGGCCAATTTATGTGTACCCGGAAGTCACTTTAAGGCCATTCTCATTGCTGGGAACAAGCCTGTGTGTATCCTCTTTTGTGCTGAAGCCGACATTTATATGGGGAGGGTTCCTGCTGTATTTAAAAACAGCTGAAGGGTGGAGTGCAGTCAGAGAGCTTAAGTATACTAATATCAAAAGACTGACTGGCACATCCAAACAGAAAACAGGTGGGAACAGGTGCTTCCAAAGAGTAGCCATCGCCACATATAACCAAGAAGTACCAATCTCTAGCGTTATAGCATGCAAATATGAAATATAATTAAATTTCATTGCATTGCAGCTCTAGAAAAATAGAATAATTGGGAATACTTAGCGCATTAGTTGGCCAATTTATGTGTACCCAGAAGTCACTTTAAGGCTATTTTCATTGCTGGGAACCTGCCTTTGTGAATTCTCTTTTGTGCTAAAGCCTTCATTTATATGAGAAGGTGGGATCCTGCTATATTTAAAAACACCTGAGGGATGGAGTGCAGTCGGAGAGCTTAAGTATACTAATATCAAAAGACTGACCTCCACATTCAAACAGAAAACAGGTGTGAACAGTTGCTCACTAAGAGTAGCTATCTCCATTTCTAACCAACAAAGTAGCACTCTGTAGCAGTATATCATGCAAATATGAAATGTAAACAATTTTATTTGCATTAATACATTAATGAGAATGCTTCACGCATACATTGGCCATTTTATGTGCACCGGGCAGTCACTTTAAGGCCATTCTCGTTGCTGGGAAACTGCCTGTGTGAATCCTCTTTTGTGCTAGAGCCTACATTTATATGGGAAGATGGGATCCTGCTATACTTAAAAACAGCTGAGGGGTGGAGTGCAGTCATAGAGATTTATTATGCTAATATCAAAAGACTGACTGACACAACCAAACAGAAAACAGGTGGGAACAGATGCTTCCTAGGAGTAGCCATCTCCATATATAACCAAGAAGTACAGTAGCACTCTGTAGCGCAATAGCATGCAAATATGAAATGTAATTAAATTTCATTGCATTGCAGCTCTAGAAAATTAGAATAATTGAGAATACTTAGCGCATTAGTTGGCCAATTTATGTGTACCCGGAAGTCACTTTAAGGCCATTCTCATTGCTGGGAACAAGCCTCTGTGTATCCTCTTTTGTGCTGAAGCCGACATTTATATGGGGAGGGTTCCTGCTGTATTTTAAAACAGCTGAAGGGTGGAGTGCAGTCAGAGAGCTTAAGTATACTAATATCAAAAGACTGACCGGCACATCCAAACAGAAAACAGATGTGAACAGGTGTTTACTAGGAGTAGTCATCTCCATTCATAGCCAACAAATAATGTAGCGCTGTGAAGCGCTATAGCATGCAAGTATGAAATATATTTAATTTTAACTACATTAATGCTGTGAAAATTATATAAATTGAGAATGCTTAGCGCATAAATTGGCCATTTTGTGTATACCCAGCAGTCACTTTAAGGCCATTCTCGTTGCTGGGAACCTGCCTGTGTGTATCCTCTTTTGTGCTAAAGCATACATTTATATGGGAAGGTGGGATCCTGCTATATTTATAAACAGCTGAAGGGTGGAGTGCACTCAGAGAGCTTAAGTATACTAATATCAAAAGACTGACTGGCACATCCAAACAGAAAACAGGTGGGAACAGGTGCTTCCAAAGAGTAGCCATCGCCACATATAACCAAGAAGTACCAATCTCTAGCGTTATAGCATGCAAATATGAAATATAATTAAATTTCATTGCACTGCAGCTCTAGAAAAATAGAATAATTGGGAATACTTAGCGCATTAGTTGGCCAATTTATGTGTACCCAGAAGTCACTTTAAGGCTATTTTCATTGCTGGGAACCTGCCTTTGTGAATTCTCTTTTGTGCTACAGCCTTCATTTATATGAGAAGGTGGGATCCTGCTATATTTAAAAACACCTGAGGGATGGAGTGCAGTCGGAGAGCTTAAGTATACTAATATCAAAAGACTGACCTCCACATTCAAACAGAAAACAGGTGTGAACAGTTGCTCACTAAGAGTAGCTATCTCCATTTCTAACCAACAAAGTAGCACTCTGTAGCAGTATAGCATGCAAATATGAAATGTAAACAATTTTATTTGCATTAATACATTAATGAGAATGCTTCACGCATACATTGGCCATTTTATGTGCACCGGTCAGTCACTTTAAGGCCATTCTCGTTGCTGGGAAACTGCCTGTGTGAATCCTCTTTTTTGCTAGAGCCTACATTTATATGGGAAGATGGGATCCTGCTATACTTAAAAACAGCTGAGGGGTGGAGTGCAGTCATAGAGATTTATTATGCTAATATCAAAAGACTGACTGACATAACCAAACAGAAAACAGGTGGGAACAGATGCTTCCTAAGAGTAGCCATCTCCATATATAACCAAGAAGTAAAGTAGCACTCTGTAGCGCAATAGCATGCAAATATGAAATGTAATTAAATTTCATTGCATTGCAGCTCTAGAAAATTAGAAGAATTGAGAATACTTAGCGCATTAGTTGGCCAATTTATGTGTACCCGGAAGTCACTTTAAGGCCATTCTCATTGCTGGGAACAAGCCTGTGTGTATCCTCTTTTGTGCTGAAGCCGACATTTATATGGGGAGGGTTCCTGCTGTATTTAAAAACAGCTGAAGGGTGGAGTGCAGTCAGAGAGCTTAAGTATACTAATATCAAAAGACTGACCGGCACATCCAAACAGAAAACAGATGTGAACAGGTGTTTACTAGGAGTAGTCATCTCCATTCATAGCCAACAAATAATGTAGCGCTGTGAAGCGCTATAGCATGCAAGTATGAAATATATTTAATTTTAACTACATTAATGCTGTGAAAATTATATAAATTTGAGAATGCTTAGCG
>NW_027508022.1:0-63867 GCF_051348905.1 Ranitomeya variabilis
AATGCTAAGAGTAGGGCTGTTTTTAAGGTTAGATTTTTAATCGAAATAGATTTTAATGGCTCAAAGGGGGGTTCAGTCAACGCCTCAAGCACCAAGTTGAGGTCCCAAGGGGGTACCCTTGCAATATGGATTGGGTTAGAACGCTGACATGCCTTAATAAACCTAGCAACCCATCTATTACCAGCTATATCTCTGTTGTACAGAGCTCCTAAGGCTGAAACATAAACCCTTTGAGTGTTGACTGCTAACCCCAATTCCCAGCCTTTCTGAAGGAATTCTAAAATGGCTGAAATCGGAGCATTATCTCCCAATGGCTGCTGATAAAACATAAGGAATTTCTTCCAAATTTTCGAATAGATTTTTGTAGTAACCTCTTTCCTGCTTTTCAATAAGGTAGTTATTAAAGCATTGGAGAACCCCCTCTCCTTCAGAAGCTCCCTCTCAAGTTCCACGCTGTTAAGTGAAGAGTCTCCAAATTTGGATGATGAAATGGACCTTGAGAGAGGAGATCCGGAACCACTGGCAACACCCAGGGATCGGTGACAGACATTGTTTTGAGGAGAGAAAACCAAGGCCTCCTGGGCCAGAAGGGGGCGATTAAAATTACTCTGGCTCCTTCCTCCCGGATCTTCCTGAGAACTATCGGAATTAGACACATAGGGGGGAAGGCATATGCTAGCCGGAAGTCCCAACGAACGCGAAGGGAATCCACTATGAGAGGTTGGTCTGCTACGTGTAAGGATGCGAACCTCCTGACCTTCCTGTTCTCCCTCGTAGCAAACAGATCTATTGTTGGCAATCCCCACAGATTGACTATCTGATTGAATATGTGTTGGTCTAGGGACCACTCTCCCTGACGAAGGGAATGGCGACTGAGGTAGTCTGCTTCTATATTGAGTTTCCCCTCTATATGAACTGCCGACAGAGATTGTAAGTGATCCTCGGCCAGAGACAATATCTGTGCTGCGGTGGTCATTAGGGATCGTGACCTTGTCCCCCCCTGATGATTGATGTAGGACACCACAGTCATATTGTCTGTCTGTATCTGTACGTGTGAGTTCTCCAGGGAAGGTAGTAAACAAAGAAGAGCCTCTGCAGCCAGCTCTCTTAGGTTTGAGGAGTTCTGGGACTCTAGACTTGACCAACGCCCCTGGGTTAGAATGTCTCTCATATGGGCTCCCCAACCGAACGGACTGGCATCTGTCGTGACCACGTTGTCCGGAGTGATGGTCCAGAGGACTCCTTTTCGATAAATGTACTGGATTGAGCCACCATCTGAGGTCGTGAAGAGTGGCAGGTGATATACTGAACTTCCCGCTTAGAGCACCGTGAAGATCTTTTTCTGCTTGAAGAACCTCGTATTGAAGCATTCGGGTGTGAAATTGAGCCCATCTCACCGCCGATATACACGCAGTCAAAGATCCTAGAAGAGACATTGCGTCTCTTAAACTTAAGATTGGAGCTTTCCTCACGGTCGTGATCCTCTGAATGATCTTCTGCTTCTTTTCTTCTGGTAGGAAGGAAGATTGATTTTCTGAGTTTAGGAGAACTCCTAGGAATATTTGATGCCTTGTGGGTTCTAGTTTTGACTTTTCCCAGTTGACTATCCATCCGAGTCCCTGTAGGGATGATATTATGGCATTTACCCTAGATGTACACTGAGCGATTGAATTTCCAATTATTAAAAAATCATCTAGATAGGGCACTACCAGGGTTTCTTTTTCCCTGACATGGGCCATTACTTCCGACACAACTTTTGTAAAAATTCTAGGTGCCATGGATAGGCCAAAGGGCATTGCTAAAACTTGAAAATGTTTAATCTGATGGTTTACCCATATTGCCATCCTGAGGAATCGCTGATGATTTCGGTGAACTGGAAGATGGTAATACGCATCTTTTAGATCCAACACTGACATGTAGCACCTAGGAAACAAAAGCTTAGTTGTTGATTTAATGGATTCCATCTTAAAAGCGTGATACTGAAGATATTTATTCAATTTTCGTAAATTTATGATAGTCCTAAAGGACCCATCAGGCTTAGAGATCAAGAACAGCGGAGAATAAAAGCCCGTCTTCTCCTGATGTTTTGGTACTTCTTCAATAACCCGCTTTGTAAGCAATTGTTGAATCTCTAATTCTAAGGCCTGTTGTTGGGCCTGAGTATCCAACGATGTTACAATAAAATGGTCTGGGGGAGTTCTCAAAAATTCTAATTTTAATCCTGACTCAACAACCCCCATTATCCAGGAACTAGAAGTTAATTTTTGCCATTCTGCTGAGAAGAATTTTAGTCTTCCCCCTACTGGCAATTCTGTTTTATCTGTAGTTACGCCTCCGTCTTGAGAAAGATGAAGGGTTCTTATAGTATCCACCTTTCTTCTTCTGATCCGACGTCTCCCAGTCACGATTATATCCCTGCTGGTCTGGCTGGAATTTTCTGAAGGGCAAGCGTCTCCGGAAGGCATTCCTAAAAGTGGGATTAAATGCTTTAGGAAATCCCTTTTTTCTGTCCTCTGCCTTTGCAAGGATGTCATCCAGCACCGGGCCAAATAGGTACTCACCCCTACATGGAATGGAGCATAATTTGGCCTTTGCCTGGGCATCCCCCTTCCAGGTCTTCAGCCAAAGTGCCCGTCGGACTGCATTTGAGAGCCCCGCCGATCTTGCAGCCAATCTCAGGGAGTCAATTGAGGCATCTGCCAGATAAACCGCTCCTTCTCTGACCTGAGACAGGGAGTTTAGTAATTTGTCTCTAGGTGTTTTAGCTTTAAGCTGTTCTTCCAGCTGCGTCACCCAGACCATGATTGATCTCGCCGTACAGGTGCCTGCGATTGCAGGCTTAAAGGCTCCAGATGATGCTTCCCACACTTTCTTAAGGAGCATGTCAGCCTTCCTGTCTGAGGGATCTTTAAGGAGACCTACGTCCTCTAATGGCAGCGAGGCTGTCTTTGAGGTAGAGGCTACTGCCGCATCTACTTTCGGGATTTTCACCCACTGAGATAAGGTGCCATCCTCGAAGGGGTACCTTCTTTTTGCGGCCGAAGGTAAGAATCCCTTATCCAGCTTATCCCACTCTCGTCTGACCAGATCTTTAATGGTATCTACCACGGGGAAAGCTTTGCGACTTCTCTGGTTCAGTCCTGCAAACATGATCTCCTGGGTTGTTTTTGGCTCTCTACTCTCTGCCAAACCCATAGTTGCACGGACAGCTTTAATTAAAGTGTCCATATTGTCGGTGGAAAAACAAGGCCTTCCTTCCTCATCTGAGGAGACTGATGATGAACTCTCCGAGCATTCACCCTCCTGCAATGAGGGGCTGGAATCGGATATTATTTCCATACTCTTATCATGTCGTTTGGTTTTTAGGGACGATTTAATTTCTTCCCTAATTACTTCTCTTAAATCCGATACACGGAGGGGGGCCTCTTCATCTAACGTACGGCATATACATAACTGACATCATTTCTTTAAATAAGTGTCAGGCAGTGGCTCCGTGCATAATACTTTTCCTCTGATTGTTCCACTCCTGCTTTTTGCTACAAATACTGATGTAAAATACGGACCAGATACTGATAGTGTGACGGCAGCCTAAGGGTTTGTATATTTCGTCAATCACATTAATAAAATTTTCGTTTTTTTCTTTTTCCATTCAAAAAGATTTCAGTTTCTTTTGCAGTGGATTTGTACAGATTACAGGTGACCTTAAAAGTGGAAAATCTTACTATGATTTTTACTTTACATGATAAAAACCTGGCATTTTAACAGGGGTGTGTAGACTTTTTATATCCACTATAAGTCCTATTTTACTTTATTTAATAGAAATAATTTTAGTTCTATAATAGTAAGAGAAGAGACTGCAATCTGCTCATGGTCGTTTATTTTATGCTGATGCCCTGCTGTTGATTTGGTGACCGGTTATGAAGTTCGTCATTTCTTGTGTTCAACTTCCCTTAGGGGACTCGTTCAGGAGAGACGCTCTCATGTTTGGTGACCGATGTAACAGCTTGGTCTTGGTCCAACGGTGTCTACCTTTATAATAACCTAGAAGAAACCGATGTATAAATATAAGGTTGTCCATTGCCAGGAATTACATGTATAGCATTATAATGGAGGCTAATACGATTAATCCCCAATTCCCACAGTTTTAAGCGTGCCCTAAAAACTCATTTGTTCAGACTGGCCTACCGCCTCAACGCATTAACCTAACTATCCCTGTGTGGCCTATTTTAAAAAAAAAACCATAATCAGGTTCCTCGCATCATGTTCTCATACACTTTATGCAGTTAATAGCCCTCTGTGTCTGTACTGCTACATACTTAGGCAGTGAACTGGTTCATGCAGCTTTACATGAACACCCGAGCCTTACACTATGGCTGGTCCAAATAACTAAAGCAATTGTTACCATCCACCTCTCGTGTCTCCCCTTTTCCTCATAGTTTGTAAGCTTGCGAGCAGCAGGGCCCTCATTCCTCCTGGTATGTGTTTTGAACTGTGATTTCTGTTATGCTGTAATGTCTATTGTCTGTACAAGTCCCCTCTATAAGTTGTAAAGCGCTGCGGAATATGTTGGCGCTATATAAATAAAATTATTATTATTATTATTATTATTAATAATGCGCACTGTTTATGCTTGGATTTTGAAATCTTTTTTCCCTATAAAAAAGCATAGTATAGGAGACAGTTGTGTTAGCCAATGCTCAGATATCAACTCACCACCGCTGATGAAGAATAGAGTACCGGTTTCTGAGGGGGTGAGGTACGACGTGACGTGCCAGGGTCCTGCTGCCCGCGTGCCACATCTCCAGTATGAGATCTGCTACTACTCCTCTGCTCTCCTTGTCGGTGTTCGGCGTCTCCTGTGGAAGACATGTTGCCGCACACCTACTCACCAAGCGCTGCCTCTTTTTAAAGGTCCCGCGCTCTTCCTCCCGGCCTCCTCCGGAAGTCGTTAATTTACTTCTGGGTCAGAAGCGCCGACCTGCTCCTGCAGCGTCGCGCGCGTGTGGACGACCCTGGGCGGCGTGCCTTCCCCTGGGAACGCCACTACGACCGCCATCATCCTCGGTCCCTGCCAGACGAGGGGGGAAGCTGAACACAGACCTTCCCCCGACGCTGCTTCCGGGCCCCCGACTCTGCCGTTCCCACCAGACACCGCACAGAGGCTTGGCGGACCCGGGTAAGCGACACTGTAGGCTCCCGCCGTCCGGACAGGAACCCAAACTGGAGGGCGAGGGGGGCCGCCCCTTTTTAACCTGTAGGTTCCTGTCCGGAAGGTGGGCGGATCCCCTCTCTCGTTGTGGGTGCTGTCGTGGCGATAGGAAAATTTAAATTTATTTTCGACTTTTGAAATAAGACAGCATTTAAAGGTAGGGAAGGACTGTTTGGACATACTTATCTGAACAGGAAGTGGCAACTGTTATTATCTGGTGGACTAAACATGAAAAACGTGAATTATTTTTGGAAACCGTGCAGTATCATAAACATACAAGACACCGGGCATGCTACAAGCAGGGAAGCTAGGGGGTATTTACATGATCGTCAGGAGACTCAGGCAGGATCTCTTCTGCAGATGGCGCACAAAGGCTTGTCACGGTCTGGGACAGGCGAGGGATTTCCTGGTCCCGAGTGAACGCCAGCAGGTCATAGTACCACAACTTGGGCACATAGACGTCGTCGGTTCCGGCCCCAGACTTCACGAACTTTTCCACCTTGTTCACTTTTTTGTAAACTGTGCGGAGAACCTGGATCTTCTTCCGCACAATGTTTTCATCCACCGTCTCAGTGGGATGATGCTGCTTGTAGAGGGCCACCAGTTTCTCGTACGCAGCTTTCTTCTTGTAGCGGTTGCTGTAATACGCAGACTTGATCTGCCTTCTCCGCCCAGGATGATGCCATGGCCCGAGTGGAGTGCGCCCTGATGCCTTCTGGTGGTGTTACTCCCCTGGCAGAGTAGGCAAGACATATCGCTTCTCTAATCCATCTGGCGATAGAGCTTTTCGTGACACCAGAACCCTTTTTCCGATTCTGGAAAGAAATAAACAGAGCCCTACTCTGTCTCCAGTTTTGTGTCCTATCCAGGTATTCTAATATTGCCCTCTTAACATCTAGGGTATGATATTTTTTCTCCTCCTCTGAACCTGGATTTTCATAGAAAGATGGGAAATAAATCTCCTGACTTCTATGAAATTTAGTTGCCACTTTTGGCAAGTATGCAGGATCAGGTTTTAAGACAATCTTATCTTGGAGAATTATCAAGTAGGGAGGATCTACTGACATGTATATCACTGACCCTCCTGGCAGACGTTAATGCTAAGAGTAGGGCTGTTTTTAAGGTTAGATTTTTAATCGAAATAGATTTTAATGGCTCAAAGGGGGGTTCAGTCAACGCCTCAAGCACCAAGTTGAGGTCCCAAGGGGGTACCCTTGCAATATGGATTGGGTTAGAACGCTGACATGCCTTAATAAACCTAGCAACCCATCTATTACCAGCTATATCTCTGTTGTACAGAGCTCCTAAGGCTGAAACATAAACCCTTTGAGTGTTGACTGCTAACCCCAATTCCCAGCCTTTCTGAAGGAATTCTAAAATGGCTGAAATCGGAGCATTATCTCCCAATGGCTGCTGATAAAACATAAGGAATTTCTTCCAAATTTTCGAATAGATTTTTGTAGTAACCTCTTTCCTGCTTTTCAATAAGGTAGTTATTAAAGCATTGGAGAACCCCCTCTCCTTCAGAAGCTCCCTCTCAAGTTCCACGCTGTTAAGTGAAGAGTCTCCAAATTTGGATGATGAAATGGACCTTGAGAGAGGAGATCCGGAACCACTGGCAACACCCAGGGATCGGTGACAGACATTGTTTTGAGGAGAGAAAACCAAGGCCTCCTGGGCCAGAAGGGGGCGATTAAAATTACTCTGGCTCCTTCCTCCCGGATCTTCCTGAGAACTATCGGAATTAGACACATAGGGGGGAAGGCATATGCTAGCCGGAAGTCCCAACGAACGCGAAGGGAATCCACTATGAGAGGTTGGTCTGCTACGTGTAAGGATGCGAACCTCCTGACCTTCCTGTTCTCCCTCGTAGCAAACAGATCTATTGTTGGCAATCCCCACAGATTGACTATCTGATTGAATATGTGTTGGTCTAGGGACCACTCTCCCTGACGAAGGGAATGGCGACTGAGGTAGTCTGCTTCTATATTGAGTTTCCCCTCTATATGAACTGCCGACAGAGATTGTAAGTGATCCTCGGCCAGAGACAATATCTGTGCTGCGGTGGTCATTAGGGATCGTGACCTTGTCCCCCCCTGATGATTGATGTAGGACACCACAGTCATATTGTCTGTCTGTATCTGTACGTGTGAGTTCTCCAGGGAAGGTAGTAAACAAAGAAGAGCCTCTGCAGCCAGCTCTCTTAGGTTTGAGGAGTTCTGGGACTCTAGACTTGACCAACGCCCCTGGGTTAGAATGTCTCTCATATGGGCTCCCCAACCGAACGGACTGGCATCTGTCGTGACCACGTTGTCCGGAGTGATGGTCCAGAGGACTCCTTTTCGATAAATGTACTGGATTGAGCCACCATCTGAGGTCGTGAAGAGTGGCAGGTGATATACTGAACTTCCCGCTTAGAGCACCGTGAAGATCTTTTTCTGCTTGAAGAACCTCGTATTGAAGCATTCGGGTGTGAAATTGAGCCCATCTCACCGCCGATATACACGCAGTCAAAGATCCTAGAAGAGACATTGCGTCTCTTAAACTTAAGATTGGAGCTTTCCTCACGGTCGTGATCCTCTGAATGATCTTCTGCTTCTTTTCTTCTGGTAGGAAGGAAGATTGATTTTCTGAGTTTAGGAGAACTCCTAGGAATATTTGATGCCTTGTGGGTTCTAGTTTTGACTTTTCCCAGTTGACTATCCATCCGAGTCCCTGTAGGGATGATATTATGGCATTTACCCTAGATGTACACTGAGCGATTGAATTTCCAATTATTAAAAAATCATCTAGATAGGGCACTACCAGGGTTTCTTTTTCCCTGACATGGGCCATTACTTCCGACACAACTTTTGTAAAAATTCTAGGTGCCATGGATAGGCCAAAGGGCATTGCTAAAACTTGAAAATGTTTAATCTGATGGTTTACCCATATTGCCATCCTGAGGAATCGCTGATGATTTCGGTGAACTGGAAGATGGTAATACGCATCTTTTAGATCCAACACTGACATGTAGCACCTAGGAAACAAAAGCTTAGTTGTTGATTTAATGGATTCCATCTTAAAAGCGTGATACTGAAGATATTTATTCAATTTTCGTAAATTTATGATAGTCCTAAAGGACCCATCAGGCTTAGAGATCAAGAACAGCGGAGAATAAAAGCCCGTCTTCTCCTGATGTTTTGGTACTTCTTCAATAACCCGCTTTGTAAGCAATTGTTGAATCTCTAATTCTAAGGCCTGTTGTTGGGCCTGAGTATCCAACGATGTTACAATAAAATGGTCTGGGGGAGTTCTCAAAAATTCTAATTTTAATCCTGACTCAACAACCCCCATTATCCAGGAACTAGAAGTTAATTTTTGCCATTCTGCTGAGAAGAATTTTAGTCTTCCCCCTACTGGCAATTCTGTTTTATCTGTAGTTACGCCTCCGTCTTGAGAAAGATGAAGGGTTCTTATAGTATCCACCTTTCTTCTTCTGATCCGACGTCTCCCAGTCACGATTATATCCCTGCTGGTCTGGCTGGAATTTTCTGAAGGGCAAGCGTCTCCGGAAGGCATTCCTAAAAGTGGGATTAAATGCTTTAGGAAATCCCTTTTTTCTGTCCTCTGCCTTTGCAAGGATGTCATCCAGCACCGGGCCAAATAGGTACTCACCCCTACATGGAATGGAGCATAATTTGGCCTTTGCCTGGGCATCCCCCTTCCAGGTCTTCAGCCAAAGTGCCCGTCGGACTGCATTTGAGAGCCCCGCCGATCTTGCAGCCAATCTCAGGGAGTCAATTGAGGCATCTGCCAGATAAACCGCTCCTTCTCTGACCTGAGACAGGGAGTTTAGTAATTTGTCTCTAGGTGTTTTAGCTTTAAGCTGTTCTTCCAGCTGCGTCACCCAGACCATGATTGATCTCGCCGTACAGGTGCCTGCGATTGCAGGCTTAAAGGCTCCAGATGATGCTTCCCACACTTTCTTAAGGAGCATGTCAGCCTTCCTGTCTGAGGGATCTTTAAGGAGACCTACGTCCTCTAATGGCAGCGAGGCTGTCTTTGAGGTAGAGGCTACTGCCGCATCTACTTTCGGGATTTTCACCCACTGAGATAAGGTGCCATCCTCGAAGGGGTACCTTCTTTTTGCGGCCGAAGGTAAGAATCCCTTATCCAGCTTATCCCACTCTCGTCTGACCAGATCTTTAATGGTATCTACCACGGGGAAAGCTTTGCGACTTCTCTGGTTCAGTCCTGCAAACATGATCTCCTGGGTTGTTTTTGGCTCTCTACTCTCTGCCAAACCCATAGTTGCACGGACAGCTTTAATTAAAGTGTCCATATTGTCGGTGGAAAAACAAGGCCTTCCTTCCTCATCTGAGGAGACTGATGATGAACTCTCCGAGCATTCACCCTCCTGCAATGAGGGGCTGGAATCGGATATTATTTCCATACTCTTATCATGTCGTTTGGTTTTTAGGGACGATTTAATTTCTTCCCTAATTACTTCTCTTAAATCCGATACACGGAGGGGGGCCTCTTCATCTAACGTACGGCATATACATAACTGACATCATTTCTTTAAATAAGTGTCAGGCAGTGGCTCCGTGCATAATACTTTTCCTCTGATTGTTCCACTCCTGCTTTTTGCTACAAATACTGATGTAAAATACGGACCAGATACTGATAGTGTGACGGCAGCCTAAGGGTTTGTATATTTCGTCAATCACATTAATAAAATTTTCGTTTTTTTCTTTTTCCATTCAAAAAGATTTCAGTTTCTTTTGCAGTGGATTTGTACAGATTACAGGTGACCTTAAAAGTGGAAAATCTTACTATGATTTTTACTTTACATGATAAAAACCTGGCATTTTAACAGGGGTGTGTAGACTTTTTATATCCACTATAAGTCCTATTTTACTTTATTTAATAGAAATAATTTTAGTTCTATAATAGTAAGAGAAGAGACTGCAATCTGCTCATGGTCGTTTATTTTATGCTGATGCCCTGCTGTTGATTTGGTGACCGGTTATGAAGTTCGTCATTTCTTGTGTTCAACTTCCCTTAGGGGACTCGTTCAGGAGAGACGCTCTCATGTTTGGTGACCGATGTAACAGCTTGGTCTTGGTCCAACGGTGTCTACCTTTATAATAACCTAGAAGAAACCGATGTATAAATATAAGGTTGTCCATTGCCAGGAATTACATGTATAGCATTATAATGGAGGCTAATACGATTAATCCCCAATTCCCACAGTTTTAAGCGTGCCCTAAAAACTCATTTGTTCAGACTGGCCTACCGCCTCAACGCATTAACCTAACTATCCCTGTGTGGCCTATTTTAAAAAAAAAACCATAATCAGGTTCCTCGCATCATGTTCTCATACACTTTATGCAGTTAATAGCCCTCTGTGTCTGTACTGCTACATACTTAGGCAGTGAACTGGTTCATGCAGCTTTACATGAACACCCGAGCCTTACACTATGGCTGGTCCAAATAACTAAAGCAATTGTTACCATCCACCTCTCGTGTCTCCCCTTTTCCTCATAGTTTGTAAGCTTGCGAGCAGCAGGGCCCTCATTCCTCCTGGTATGTGTTTTGAACTGTGATTTCTGTTATGCTGTAATGTCTATTGTCTGTACAAGTCCCCTCTATAAGTTGTAAAGCGCTGCGGAATATGTTGGCGCTATATAAATAAAATTATTATTATTATTATTATTATTAATAATGCGCACTGTTTATGCTTGGATTTTGAAATCTTTTTTCCCTATAAAAAAGCATAGTATAGGAGACAGTTGTGTTAGCCAATGCTCAGATGTCAACTCACCACCGCTGATGAAGAATAGAGTACCGGTTTCTGAGGGGGTGAGGTACGACGTGACGTGCCAGGGTCCTGCTGCCCGCGTGCCACATCTCCAGTATGAGATCTGCTACTACTCCTCTGCTCTCCTTGTCGGTGTTCGGCGTCTCCTGTGGAAGACATGTTGCCGCACACCTACTCACCAAGCGCTGCCTCTTTTTAAAGGTCCCGCGCTCTTCCTCCCGGCCTCCTCCGGAAGTCGTTAATTTACTTCTGGGTCAGAAGCGCCGACCTGCTCCTGCAGCGTCGCGCGGGGGTGGACGACCCTGGGCGGCGTGCCTTCCCCTGGGAACGCCACTACGACCGCCATCATCCTCGGTCCCTGCCAGACGAGGGGGGAAGCTGAACACAGACCTTCCCCCGACGCTGCTTCCGGGCCCCCGACTCTGCCGTTCCCACCAGACACCGCACAGAGGCTTGGCGGACCCGGGTAAGCGACACTGTAGGCTCCCGCCGTCCGGACAGGAACCCAAACTGGAGGGCGAGGGGGGCCGCCCCTTTTTAACCTGTAGGTTCCTGTCCGGAAGGTGGGCGGATCCCCTCTCTCGTTGTGGGTGCTGTCGTGGCGATAGGAAAATTTAAATTTATTTTCGACTTTTGAAATAAGACAGCATTTAAAGGTAGGGAAGGACTGTTTGGACATACTTATCTGAACAGGAAGTGGCAACTGTTATTATCTGGTGGACTAAACATGAAAAACGTGAATTATTTTTGGAAACCGTGCAGTATCATAAACATACAAGACACCGGGCATGCTACAAGCAGGGAAGCTAGGGGGTATTTACATGATCGTCAGGAGACTCAGGCAGGATCTCTTCTGCAGATGGCGCACAAAGGCTTGTCACGGTCTGGGACAGGCGAGGGATTTCCTGGTCCCGAGTGAACGCCAGCAGGTCATAGTACCACAACTTGGGCACATAGACGTCGTCGGTTCCGGCCCCAGACTTCACGAACTTTTCCACCTTGTTCACTTTTTTGTAAACTGTGCGGAGAACCTGGATCTTCTTCCGCACAATGTTTTCATCCACCGTCTCAGTGGGATGATGCTGCTTGTAGAGGGCCACCAGTTTCTCGTACGCAGCTTTCTTCTTGTAGCGGTTGCTGTAATACGCAGACTTGATCTGCCTTCTCCGCCCAGGATGATGCCATGGCCCGAGTGGAGTGCGCCCTGATGCCTTCTGGTGGTGTTACTCCCCTGGCAGAGTAGGCAAGACATATCGCTTCTCTAATCCATCTGGCGATAGAGCTTTTCGTGACACCAGAACCCTTTTTCCGATTCTGGAAAGAAATAAACAGAGCCCTACTCTGTCTCCAGTTTTGTGTCCTATCCAGGTATTCTAATATTGCCCTCTTAACATCTAGGGTATGATATTTTTTCTCCTCCTCTGAACCTGGATTTTCATAGAAAGATGGGAAATAAATCTCCTGACTTCTATGAAATTTAGTTGCCACTTTTGGCAAGTATGCAGGATCAGGTTTTAAGACAATCTTATCTTGGAGAATTATCAAGTAGGGAGGATCTACTGACATGTATATCACTGACCCTCCTGGCAGACGTTAATGCTAAGAGTAGGGCTGTTTTTAAGGTTAGATTTTTAATCGAAATAGATTTTAATGGCTCAAAGGGGGGTTCAGTCAACGCCTCAAGCACCAAGTTGAGGTCCCAAGGGGGTACCCTTGCAATATGGATTGGGTTAGAACGCTGACATGCCTTAATAAACCTAGCAACCCATCTATTACCAGCTATATCTCTGTTGTACAGAGCTCCTAAGGCTGAAACATAAACCCTTTGAGTGTTGACTGCTAACCCCAATTCCCAGCCTTTCTGAAGGAATTCTAAAATGGCTGAAATCGGAGCATTATCTCCCAATGGCTGCTGATAAAACATAAGGAATTTCTTCCAAATTTTCGAATAGATTTTTGTAGTAACCTCTTTCCTGCTTTTCAATAAGGTAGTTATTAAAGCATTGGAGAACCCCCTCTCCTTCAGAAGCTCCCTCTCAAGTTCCACGCTGTTAAGTGAAGAGTCTCCAAATTTGGATGATGAAATGGACCTTGAGAGAGGAGATCCGGAACCACTGGCAACACCCAGGGATCGGTGACAGACATTGTTTTGAGGAGAGAAAACCAAGGCCTCCTGGGCCAGAAGGGGGCGATTAAAATTACTCTGGCTCCTTCCTCCCGGATCTTCCTGAGAACTATCGGAATTAGACACATAGGGGGGAAGGCATATGCTAGCCGGAAGTCCCAACGAACGCGAAGGGAATCCACTATGAGAGGTTGGTCTGCTACGTGTAAGGATGCGAACCTCCTGACCTTCCTGTTCTCCCTCGTAGCAAACAGATCTATTGTTGGCAATCCCCACAGATTGACTATCTGATTGAATATGTGTTGGTCTAGGGACCACTCTCCCTGACGAAGGGAATGGCGACTGAGGTAGTCTGCTTCTATATTGAGTTTCCCCTCTATATGAACTGCCGACAGAGATTGTAAGTGATCCTCGGCCAGAGACAATATCTGTGCTGCGGTGGTCATTAGGGATCGTGACCTTGTCCCCCCCTGATGATTGATGTAGGACACCACAGTCATATTGTCTGTCTGTATCTGTACGTGTGAGTTCTCCAGGGAAGGTAGTAAACAAAGAAGAGCCTCTGCAGCCAGCTCTCTTAGGTTTGAGGAGTTCTGGGACTCTAGACTTGACCAACGCCCCTGGGTTAGAATGTCTCTCATATGGGCTCCCCAACCGAACGGACTGGCATCTGTCGTGACCACGTTGTCCGGAGTGATGGTCCAGAGGACTCCTTTTCGATAAATGTACTGGATTGAGCCACCATCTGAGGTCGTGAAGAGTGGCAGGTGATATACTGAACTTCCCGCTTAGAGCACCGTGAAGATCTTTTTCTGCTTGAAGAACCTCGTATTGAAGCATTCGGGTGTGAAATTGAGCCCATCTCACCGCCGATATACACGCAGTCAAAGATCCTAGAAGAGACATTGCGTCTCTTAAACTTAAGATTGGAGCTTTCCTCACGGTCGTGATCCTCTGAATGATCTTCTGCTTCTTTTCTTCTGGTAGGAAGGAAGATTGATTTTCTGAGTTTAGGAGAACTCCTAGGAATATTTGATGCCTTGTGGGTTCTAGTTTTGACTTTTCCCAGTTGACTATCCATCCGAGTCCCTGTAGGGATGATATTATGGCATTTACCCTAGATGTACACTGAGCGATTGAATTTCCAATTATTAAAAAATCATCTAGATAGGGCACTACCAGGGTTTCTTTTTCCCTGACATGGGCCATTACTTCCGACACAACTTTTGTAAAAATTCTAGGTGCCATGGATAGGCCAAAGGGCATTGCTAAAACTTGAAAATGTTTAATCTGATGGTTTACCCATATTGCCATCCTGAGGAATCGCTGATGATTTCGGTGAACTGGAAGATGGTAATACGCATCTTTTAGATCCAACACTGACATGTAGCACCTAGGAAACAAAAGCTTAGTTGTTGATTTAATGGATTCCATCTTAAAAGCGTGATACTGAAGATATTTATTCAATTTTCGTAAATTTATGATAGTCCTAAAGGACCCATCAGGCTTAGAGATCAAGAACAGCGGAGAATAAAAGCCCGTCTTCTCCTGATGTTTTGGTACTTCTTCAATAACCCGCTTTGTAAGCAATTGTTGAATCTCTAATTCTAAGGCCTGTTGTTGGGCCTGAGTATCCAACGATGTTACAATAAAATGGTCTGGGGGAGTTCTCAAAAATTCTAATTTTAATCCTGACTCAACAACCCCCATTATCCAGGAACTAGAAGTTAATTTTTGCCATTCTGCTGAGAAGAATTTTAGTCTTCCCCCTACTGGCAATTCTGTTTTATCTGTAGTTACGCCTCCGTCTTGAGAAAGATGAAGGGTTCTTATAGTATCCACCTTTCTTCTTCTGATCCGACGTCTCCCAGTCACGATTATATCCCTGCTGGTCTGGCTGGAATTTTCTGAAGGGCAAGCGTCTCCGGAAGGCATTCCTAAAAGTGGGATTAAATGCTTTAGGAAATCCCTTTTTTCTGTCCTCTGCCTTTGCAAGGATGTCATCCAGCACCGGGCCAAATAGGTACTCACCCCTACATGGAATGGAGCATAATTTGGCCTTTGCCTGGGCATCCCCCTTCCAGGTCTTCAGCCAAAGTGCCCGTCGGACTGCATTTGAGAGCCCCGCCGATCTTGCAGCCAATCTCAGGGAGTCAATTGAGGCATCTGCCAGATAAACCGCTCCTTCTCTGACCTGAGACAGGGAGTTTAGTAATTTGTCTCTAGGTGTTTTAGCTTTAAGCTGTTCTTCCAGCTGCGTCACCCAGACCATGATTGATCTCGCCGTACAGGTGCCTGCGATTGCAGGCTTAAAGGCTCCAGATGATGCTTCCCACACTTTCTTAAGGAGCATGTCAGCCTTCCTGTCTGAGGGATCTTTAAGGAGACCTACGTCCTCTAATGGCAGCGAGGCTGTCTTTGAGGTAGAGGCTACTGCCGCATCTACTTTCGGGATTTTCACCCACTGAGATAAGGTGCCATCCTCGAAGGGGTACCTTCTTTTTGCGGCCGAAGGTAAGAATCCCTTATCCAGCTTATCCCACTCTCGTCTGACCAGATCTTTAATGGTATCTACCACGGGGAAAGCTTTGCGACTTCTCTGGTTCAGTCCTGCAAACATGATCTCCTGGGTTGTTTTTGGCTCTCTACTCTCTGCCAAACCCATAGTTGCACGGACAGCTTTAATTAAAGTGTCCATATTGTCGGTGGAAAAACAAGGCCTTCCTTCCTCATCTGAGGAGACTGATGATGAACTCTCCGAGCATTCACCCTCCTGCAATGAGGGGCTGGAATCGGATATTATTTCCATACTCTTATCATGTCGTTTGGTTTTTAGGGACGATTTAATTTCTTCCCTAATTACTTCTCTTAAATCCGATACACGGAGGGGGGCCTCTTCATCTAACGTACGGCATATACATAACTGACATCATTTCTTTAAATAAGTGTCAGGCAGTGGCTCCGTGCATAATACTTTTCCTCTGATTGTTCCACTCCTGCTTTTTGCTACAAATACTGATGTAAAATACGGACCAGATACTGATAGTGTGACGGCAGCCTAAGGGTTTGTATATTTCGTCAATCACATTAATAAAATTTTCGTTTTTTTCTTTTTCCATTCAAAAAGATTTCAGTTTCTTTTGCAGTGGATTTGTACAGATTACAGGTGACCTTAAAAGTGGAAAATCTTACTATGATTTTTACTTTACATGATAAAAACCTGGCATTTTAACAGGGGTGTGTAGACTTTTTATATCCACTATAAGTCCTATTTTACTTTATTTAATAGAAATAATTTTAGTTCTATAATAGTAAGAGAAGAGACTGCAATCTGCTCATGGTCGTTTATTTTATGCTGATGCCCTGCTGTTGATTTGGTGACCGGTTATGAAGTTCGTCATTTCTTGTGTTCAACTTCCCTTAGGGGACTCGTTCAGGAGAGACGCTCTCATGTTTGGTGACCGATGTAACAGCTTGGTCTTGGTCCAACGGTGTCTACCTTTATAATAACCTAGAAGAAACCGATGTATAAATATAAGGTTGTCCATTGCCAGGAATTACATGTATAGCATTATAATGGAGGCTAATACGATTAATCCCCAATTCCCACAGTTTTAAGCGTGCCCTAAAAACTCATTTGTTCAGACTGGCCTACCGCCTCAACGCATTAACCTAACTATCCCTGTGTGGCCTATTTTAAAAAAAAAACCATAATCAGGTTCCTCGCATCATGTTCTCATACACTTTATGCAGTTAATAGCCCTCTGTGTCTGTACTGCTACATACTTAGGCAGTGAACTGGTTCATGCAGCTTTACATGAACACCCGAGCCTTACACTATGGCTGGTCCAAATAACTAAAGCAATTGTTACCATCCACCTCTCGTGTCTCCCCTTTTCCTCATAGTTTGTAAGCTTGCGAGCAGCAGGGCCCTCATTCCTCCTGGTATGTGTTTTGAACTGTGATTTCTGTTATGCTGTAATGTCTATTGTCTGTACAAGTCCCCTCTATAAGTTGTAAAGCGCTGCGGAATATGTTGGCGCTATATAAATAAAATTATTATTATTATTATTATTATTAATAATGCGCACTGTTTATGCTTGGATTTTGAAATCTTTTTTCCCTATAAAAAAGCATAGTATAGGAGACAGTTGTGTTAGCCAATGCTCAGATATCAACTCACCACCGCTGATGAAGAATAGAGTACCGGTTTCTGAGGGGGTGAGGTACGACGTGACGTGCCAGGGTCCTGCTGCCCGCGTGCCACATCTCCAGTATGAGATCTGCTACTACTCCTCTGCTCTCCTTGTCGGTGTTCGGCGTCTCCTGTGGAAGACATGTTGCCGCACACCTACTCACCAAGCGCTGCCTCTTTTTAAAGGTCCCGCGCTCTTCCTCCCGGCCTCCTCCGGAAGTCGTTAATTTACTTCTGGGTCAGAAGCGCCGACCTGCTCCTGCAGCGTCGCGCGCGTGTGGACGACCCTGGGCGGCGTGCCTTCCCCTGGGAACGCCACTACGACCGCCATCATCCTCGGTCCCTGCCAGACGAGGGGGGAAGCTGAACACAGACCTTCCCCCGACGCTGCTTCCGGGCCCCCGACTCTGCCGTTCCCACCAGACACCGCACAGAGGCTTGGCGGACCCGGGTAAGCGACACTGTAGGCTCCCGCCATCCGGACAGGAACCCAAACTGGAGGGCGAGGGGGGCCGCCCCTTTTTAACCTGTAGGTTCCTGTCCGGAAGGTGGGCGGATCCCCTCTCTCGTTGTGGGTGCTGTCGTGGCGATAGGAAAATTTAAATTTATTTTCGACTTTTGAAATAAGACAGCATTTAAAGGTAGGGAAGGACTGTTTGGACATACTTATCTGAACAGGAAGTGGCAACTGTTATTATCTGGTGGACTAAACATGAAAAACGTGAATTATTTTTGGAAACCGTGCAGTATCATAAACATACAAGACACCGGGCATGCTACAAGCAGGGAAGCTAGGGGGTATTTACATGATCGTCAGGAGACTCAGGCAGGATCTCTTCTGCAGATGGCGCACAAAGGCTTGTCACGGTCTGGGACAGGCGAGGGATTTCCTGGTCCCGAGTGAACGCCAGCAGGTCATAGTACCACAACTTGGGCACATAGACGTCGTCGGTTCCGGCCCCAGACTTCACGAACTTTTCCACCTTGTTCACTTTTTTGTAAACTGTGCGGAGAACCTGGATCTTCTTCCGCACAATGTTTTCATCCACCGTCTCAGTGGGATGATGCTGCTTGTAGAGGGCCACCAGTTTCTCGTACGCAGCTTTCTTCTTGTAGCGGTTGCTGTAATACGCAGACTTGATCTGCCTTCTCCGCCCAGGATGATGCCATGGCCCGAGTGGAGTGCGCCCTGATGCCTTCTGGTGGTGTTACTCCCCTGGCAGAGTAGGCAAGACATATCGCTTCTCTAATCCATCTGGCGATAGAGCTTTTCGTGACACCAGAACCCTTTTTCCGATTCTGGAAAGAAATAAACAGAGCCCTACTCTGTCTCCAGTTTTGTGTCCTATCCAGGTATTCTAATATTGCCCTCTTAACATCTAGGGTATGATATTTTTTCTCCTCCTCTGAACCTGGATTTTCATAGAAAGATGGGAAATAAATCTCCTGACTTCTATGAAATTTAGTTGCCACTTTTGGCAAGTATGCAGGATCAGGTTTTAAGACAATCTTATCTTGGAGAATTATCAAGTAGGGAGGATCTACTGACATGTATATCACTGACCCTCCTGGCAGACGTTAATGCTAAGAGTAGGGCTGTTTTTAAGGTTAGATTTTTAATCGAAATAGATTTTAATGGCTCAAAGGGGGGTTCAGTCAACGCCTCAAGCACCAAGTTGAGGTCCCAAGGGGGTACCCTTGCAATATGGATTGGGTTAGAACGCTGACATGCCTTAATAAACCTAGCAACCCATCTATTACCAGCTATATCTCTGTTGTACAGAGCTCCTAAGGCTGAAACATAAACCCTTTGAGTGTTGACTGCTAACCCCAATTCCCAGCCTTTCTGAAGGAATTCTAAAATGGCTGAAATCGGAGCATTATCTCCCAATGGCTGCTGATAAAACATAAGGAATTTCTTCCAAATTTTCGAATAGATTTTTGTAGTAACCTCTTTCCTGCTTTTCAATAAGGTAGTTATTAAAGCATTGGAGAACCCCCTCTCCTTCAGAAGCTCCCTCTCAAGTTCCACGCTGTTAAGTGAAGAGTCTCCAAATTTGGATGATGAAATGGACCTTGAGAGAGGAGATCCGGAACCACTGGCAACACCCAGGGATCGGTGACAGACATTGTTTTGAGGAGAGAAAACCAAGGCCTCCTGGGCCAGAAGGGGGCGATTAAAATTACTCTGGCTCCTTCCTCCCGGATCTTCCTGAGAACTATCGGAATTAGACACATAGGGGGGAAGGCATATGCTAGCCGGAAGTCCCAACGAACGCGAAGGGAATCCACTATGAGAGGTTGGTCTGCTACGTGTAAGGATGCGAACCTCCTGACCTTCCTGTTCTCCCTCGTAGCAAACAGATCTATTGTTGGCAATCCCCACAGATTGACTATCTGATTGAATATGTGTTGGTCTAGGGACCACTCTCCCTGACGAAGGGAATGGCGACTGAGGTAGTCTGCTTCTATATTGAGTTTCCCCTCTATATGAACTGCCGACAGAGATTGTAAGTGATCCTCGGCCAGAGACAATATCTGTGCTGCGGTGGTCATTAGGGATCGTGACCTTGTCCCCCCCTGATGATTGATGTAGGACACCACAGTCATATTGTCTGTCTGTATCTGTACGTGTGAGTTCTCCAGGGAAGGTAGTAAACAAAGAAGAGCCTCTGCAGCCAGCTCTCTTAGGTTTGAGGAGTTCTGGGACTCTAGACTTGACCAACGCCCCTGGGTTAGAATGTCTCTCATATGGGCTCCCCAACCGAACGGACTGGCATCTGTCGTGACCACGTTGTCCGGAGTGATGGTCCAGAGGACTCCTTTTCGATAAATGTACTGGATTGAGCCACCATCTGAGGTCGTGAAGAGTGGCAGGTGATATACTGAACTTCCCGCTTAGAGCACCGTGAAGATCTTTTTCTGCTTGAAGAACCTCGTATTGAAGCATTCGGGTGTGAAATTGAGCCCATCTCACCGCCGATATACACGCAGTCAAAGATCCTAGAAGAGACATTGCGTCTCTTAAACTTAAGATTGGAGCTTTCCTCACGGTCGTGATCCTCTGAATGATCTTCTGCTTCTTTTCTTCTGGTAGGAAGGAAGATTGATTTTCTGAGTTTAGGAGAACTCCTAGGAATATTTGATGCCTTGTGGGTTCTAGTTTTGACTTTTCCCAGTTGACTATCCATCCGAGTCCCTGTAGGGATGATATTATGGCATTTACCCTAGATGTACACTGAGCGATTGAATTTCCAATTATTAAAAAATCATCTAGATAGGGCACTACCAGGGTTTCTTTTTCCCTGACATGGGCCATTACTTCCGACACAACTTTTGTAAAAATTCTAGGTGCCATGGATAGGCCAAAGGGCATTGCTAAAACTTGAAAATGTTTAATCTGATGGTTTACCCATATTGCCATCCTGAGGAATCGCTGATGATTTCGGTGAACTGGAAGATGGTAATACGCATCTTTTAGATCCAACACTGACATGTAGCACCTAGGAAACAAAAGCTTAGTTGTTGATTTAATGGATTCCATCTTAAAAGCGTGATACTGAAGATATTTATTCAATTTTCGTAAATTTATGATAGTCCTAAAGGACCCATCAGGCTTAGAGATCAAGAACAGCGGAGAATAAAAGCCCGTCTTCTCCTGATGTTTTGGTACTTCTTCAATAACCCGCTTTGTAAGCAATTGTTGAATCTCTAATTCTAAGGCCTGTTGTTGGGCCTGAGTATCCAACGATGTTACAATAAAATGGTCTGGGGGAGTTCTCAAAAATTCTAATTTTAATCCTGACTCAACAACCCCCATTATCCAGGAACTAGAAGTTAATTTTTGCCATTCTGCTGAGAAGAATTTTAGTCTTCCCCCTACTGGCAATTCTGTTTTATCTGTAGTTACGCCTCCGTCTTGAGAAAGATGAAGGGTTCTTATAGTATCCACCTTTCTTCTTCTGATCCGACGTCTCCCAGTCACGATTATATCCCTGCTGGTCTGGCTGGAATTTTCTGAAGGGCAAGCGTCTCCGGAAGGCATTCCTAAAAGTGGGATTAAATGCTTTAGGAAATCCCTTTTTTCTGTCCTCTGCCTTTGCAAGGATGTCATCCAGCACCGGGCCAAATAGGTACTCACCCCTACATGGAATGGAGCATAATTTGGCCTTTGCCTGGGCATCCCCCTTCCAGGTCTTCAGCCAAAGTGCCCGTCGGACTGCATTTGAGAGCCCCGCCGATCTTGCAGCCAATCTCAGGGAGTCAATTGAGGCATCTGCCAGATAAACCGCTCCTTCTCTGACCTGAGACAGGGAGTTTAGTAATTTGTCTCTAGGTGTTTTAGCTTTAAGCTGTTCTTCCAGCTGCGTCACCCAGACCATGATTGATCTCGCCGTACAGGTGCCTGCGATTGCAGGCTTAAAGGCTCCAGATGATGCTTCCCACACTTTCTTAAGGAGCATGTCAGCCTTCCTGTCTGAGGGATCTTTAAGGAGACCTACGTCCTCTAATGGCAGCGAGGCTGTCTTTGAGGTAGAGGCTACTGCCGCATCTACTTTCGGGATTTTCACCCACTGAGATAAGGTGCCATCCTCGAAGGGGTACCTTCTTTTTGCGGCCGAAGGTAAGAATCCCTTATCCAGCTTATCCCACTCTCGTCTGACCAGATCTTTAATGGTATCTACCACGGGGAAAGCTTTGCGACTTCTCTGGTTCAGTCCTGCAAACATGATCTCCTGGGTTGTTTTTGGCTCTCTACTCTCTGCCAAACCCATAGTTGCACGGACAGCTTTAATTAAAGTGTCCATATTGTCGGTGGAAAAACAAGGCCTTCCTTCCTCATCTGAGGAGACTGATGATGAACTCTCCGAGCATTCACCCTCCTGCAATGAGGGGCTGGAATCGGATATTATTTCCATACTCTTATCATGTCGTTTGGTTTTTAGGGACGATTTAATTTCTTCCCTAATTACTTCTCTTAAATCCGATACACGGAGGGGGGCCTCTTCATCTAACGTACGGCATATACATAACTGACATCATTTCTTTAAATAAGTGTCAGGCAGTGGCTCCGTGCATAATACTTTTCCTCTGATTGTTCCACTCCTGCTTTTTGCTACAAATACTGATGTAAAATACGGACCAGATACTGATAGTGTGACGGCAGCCTAAGGGTTTGTATATTTCGTCAATCACATTAATAAAATTTTCGTTTTTTTCTTTTTCCATTCAAAAAGATTTCAGTTTCTTTTGCAGTGGATTTGTACAGATTACAGGTGACCTTAAAAGTGGAAAATCTTACTATGATTTTTACTTTACATGATAAAAACCTGGCATTTTAACAGGGGTGTGTAGACTTTTTATATCCACTATAAGTCCTATTTTACTTTATTTAATAGAAATAATTTTAGTTCTATAATAGTAAGAGAAGAGACTGCAATCTGCTCATGGTCGTTTATTTTATGCTGATGCCCTGCTGTTGATTTGGTGACCGGTTATGAAGTTCGTCATTTCTTGTGTTCAACTTCCCTTAGGGGACTCGTTCAGGAGAGACGCTCTCATGTTTGGTGACCGATGTAACAGCTTGGTCTTGGTCCAACGGTGTCTACCTTTATAATAACCTAGAAGAAACCGATGTATAAATATAAGGTTGTCCATTGCCAGGAATTACATGTATAGCATTATAATGGAGGCTAATACGATTAATCCCCAATTCCCACAGTTTTAAGCGTGCCCTAAAAACTCATTTGTTCAGACTGGCCTACCGCCTCAACGCATTAACCTAACTATCCCTGTGTGGCCTATTTTAAAAAAAAAACCATAATCAGGTTCCTCGCATCATGTTCTCATACACTTTATGCAGTTAATAGCCCTCTGTGTCTGTACTGCTACATACTTAGGCAGTGAACTGGTTCATGCAGCTTTACATGAACACCCGAGCCTTACACTATGGCTGGTCCAAATAACTAAAGCAATTGTTACCATCCACCTCTCGTGTCTCCCCTTTTCCTCATAGTTTGTAAGCTTGCGAGCAGCAGGGCCCTCATTCCTCCTGGTATGTGTTTTGAACTGTGATTTCTGTTATGCTGTAATGTCTATTGTCTGTACAAGTCCCCTCTATAAGTTGTAAAGCGCTGCGGAATATGTTGGCGCTATATAAATAAAATTATTATTATTATTATTATTATTAATAATGCGCACTGTTTATGCTTGGATTTTGAAATCTTTTTTCCCTATAAAAAAGCATAGTATAGGAGACAGTTGTGTTAGCCAATGCTCAGATGTCAACTCACCACCGCTGATGAAGAATAGAGTACCGGTTTCTGAGGGGGTGAGGTACGACGTGACGTGCCAGGGTCCTGCTGCCCGCGTGCCACATCTCCAGTATGAGATCTGCTACTACTCCTCTGCTCTCCTTGTCGGTGTTCGGCGTCTCCTGTGGAAGACATGTTGCCGCACACCTACTCACCAAGCGCTGCCTCTTTTTAAAGGTCCCGCGCTCTTCCTCCCGGCCTCCTCCGGAAGTCGTTAATTTACTTCTGGGTCAGAAGCGCCGACCTGCTCCTGCAGCGTCGCGCGGGGGTGGACGACCCTGGGCGGCGTGCCTTCCCCTGGGAACGCCACTACGACCGCCATCATCCTCGGTCCCTGCCAGACGAGGGGGGAAGCTGAACACAGACCTTCCCCCGACGCTGCTTCCGGGCCCCCGACTCTGCCGTTCCCACCAGACACCGCACAGAGGCTTGGCGGACCCGGGTAAGCGACACTGTAGGCTCCCGCCGTCCGGACAGGAACCCAAACTGGAGGGCGAGGGGGGCCGCCCCTTTTTAACCTGTAGGTTCCTGTCCGGAAGGTGGGCGGATCCCCTCTCTCGTTGTGGGTGCTGTCGTGGCGATAGGAAAATTTAAATTTATTTTCGACTTTTGAAATAAGACAGCATTTAAAGGTAGGGAAGGACTGTTTGGACATACTTATCTGAACAGGAAGTGGCAACTGTTATTATCTGGTGGACTAAACATGAAAAACGTGAATTATTTTTGGAAACCGTGCAGTATCATAAACATACAAGACACCGGGCATGCTACAAGCAGGGAAGCTAGGGGGTATTTACATGATCGTCAGGAGACTCAGGCAGGATCTCTTCTGCAGATGGCGCACAAAGGCTTGTCACGGTCTGGGACAGGCGAGGGATTTCCTGGTCCCGAGTGAACGCCAGCAGGTCATAGTACCACAACTTGGGCACATAGACGTCGTCGGTTCCGGCCCCAGACTTCACGAACTTTTCCACCTTGTTCACTTTTTTGTAAACTGTGCGGAGAACCTGGATCTTCTTCCGCACAATGTTTTCATCCACCGTCTCAGTGGGATGATGCTGCTTGTAGAGGGCCACCAGTTTCTCGTACGCAGCTTTCTTCTTGTAGCGGTTGCTGTAATACGCAGACTTGATCTGCCTTCTCCGCCCAGGATGATGCCATGGCCCGAGTGGAGTGCGCCCTGATGCCTTCTGGTGGTGTTACTCCCCTGGCAGAGTAGGCAAGACATATCGCTTCTCTAATCCATCTGGCGATAGAGCTTTTCGTGACACCAGAACCCTTTTTCCGATTCTGGAAAGAAATAAACAGAGCCCTACTCTGTCTCCAGTTTTGTGTCCTATCCAGGTATTCTAATATTGCCCTCTTAACATCTAGGGTATGATATTTTTTCTCCTCCTCTGAACCTGGATTTTCATAGAAAGATGGGAAATAAATCTCCTGACTTCTATGAAATTTAGTTGCCACTTTTGGCAAGTATGCAGGATCAGGTTTTAAGACAATCTTATCTTGGAGAATTATCAAGTAGGGAGGATCTACTGACATGTATATCACTGACCCTCCTGGCAGACGTTAATGCTAAGAGTAGGGCTGTTTTTAAGGTTAGATTTTTAATCGAAATAGATTTTAATGGCTCAAAGGGGGGTTCAGTCAACGCCTCAAGCACCAAGTTGAGGTCCCAAGGGGGTACCCTTGCAATATGGATTGGGTTAGAACGCTGACATGCCTTAATAAACCTAGCAACCCATCTATTACCAGCTATATCTCTGTTGTACAGAGCTCCTAAGGCTGAAACATAAACCCTTTGAGTGTTGACTGCTAACCCCAATTCCCAGCCTTTCTGAAGGAATTCTAAAATGGCTGAAATCGGAGCATTATCTCCCAATGGCTGCTGATAAAACATAAGGAATTTCTTCCAAATTTTCGAATAGATTTTTGTAGTAACCTCTTTCCTGCTTTTCAATAAGGTAGTTATTAAAGCATTGGAGAACCCCCTCTCCTTCAGAAGCTCCCTCTCAAGTTCCACGCTGTTAAGTGAAGAGTCTCCAAATTTGGATGATGAAATGGACCTTGAGAGAGGAGATCCGGAACCACTGGCAACACCCAGGGATCGGTGACAGACATTGTTTTGAGGAGAGAAAACCAAGGCCTCCTGGGCCAGAAGGGGGCGATTAAAATTACTCTGGCTCCTTCCTCCCGGATCTTCCTGAGAACTATCGGAATTAGACACATAGGGGGGAAGGCATATGCTAGCCGGAAGTCCCAACGAACGCGAAGGGAATCCACTATGAGAGGTTGGTCTGCTACGTGTAAGGATGCGAACCTCCTGACCTTCCTGTTCTCCCTCGTAGCAAACAGATCTATTGTTGGCAATCCCCACAGATTGACTATCTGATTGAATATGTGTTGGTCTAGGGACCACTCTCCCTGACGAAGGGAATGGCGACTGAGGTAGTCTGCTTCTATATTGAGTTTCCCCTCTATATGAACTGCCGACAGAGATTGTAAGTGATCCTCGGCCAGAGACAATATCTGTGCTGCGGTGGTCATTAGGGATCGTGACCTTGTCCCCCCCTGATGATTGATGTAGGACACCACAGTCATATTGTCTGTCTGTATCTGTACGTGTGAGTTCTCCAGGGAAGGTAGTAAACAAAGAAGAGCCTCTGCAGCCAGCTCTCTTAGGTTTGAGGAGTTCTGGGACTCTAGACTTGACCAACGCCCCTGGGTTAGAATGTCTCTCATATGGGCTCCCCAACCGAACGGACTGGCATCTGTCGTGACCACGTTGTCCGGAGTGATGGTCCAGAGGACTCCTTTTCGATAAATGTACTGGATTGAGCCACCATCTGAGGTCGTGAAGAGTGGCAGGTGATATACTGAACTTCCCGCTTAGAGCACCGTGAAGATCTTTTTCTGCTTGAAGAACCTCGTATTGAAGCATTCGGGTGTGAAATTGAGCCCATCTCACCGCCGATATACACGCAGTCAAAGATCCTAGAAGAGACATTGCGTCTCTTAAACTTAAGATTGGAGCTTTCCTCACGGTCGTGATCCTCTGAATGATCTTCTGCTTCTTTTCTTCTGGTAGGAAGGAAGATTGATTTTCTGAGTTTAGGAGAACTCCTAGGAATATTTGATGCCTTGTGGGTTCTAGTTTTGACTTTTCCCAGTTGACTATCCATCCGAGTCCCTGTAGGGATGATATTATGGCATTTACCCTAGATGTACACTGAGCGATTGAATTTCCAATTATTAAAAAATCATCTAGATAGGGCACTACCAGGGTTTCTTTTTCCCTGACATGGGCCATTACTTCCGACACAACTTTTGTAAAAATTCTAGGTGCCATGGATAGGCCAAAGGGCATTGCTAAAACTTGAAAATGTTTAATCTGATGGTTTACCCATATTGCCATCCTGAGGAATCGCTGATGATTTCGGTGAACTGGAAGATGGTAATACGCATCTTTTAGATCCAACACTGACATGTAGCACCTAGGAAACAAAAGCTTAGTTGTTGATTTAATGGATTCCATCTTAAAAGCGTGATACTGAAGATATTTATTCAATTTTCGTAAATTTATGATAGTCCTAAAGGACCCATCAGGCTTAGAGATCAAGAACAGCGGAGAATAAAAGCCCGTCTTCTCCTGATGTTTTGGTACTTCTTCAATAACCCGCTTTGTAAGCAATTGTTGAATCTCTAATTCTAAGGCCTGTTGTTGGGCCTGAGTATCCAACGATGTTACAATAAAATGGTCTGGGGGAGTTCTCAAAAATTCTAATTTTAATCCTGACTCAACAACCCCCATTATCCAGGAACTAGAAGTTAATTTTTGCCATTCTGCTGAGAAGAATTTTAGTCTTCCCCCTACTGGCAATTCTGTTTTATCTGTAGTTACGCCTCCGTCTTGAGAAAGATGAAGGGTTCTTATAGTATCCACCTTTCTTCTTCTGATCCGACGTCTCCCAGTCACGATTATATCCCTGCTGGTCTGGCTGGAATTTTCTGAAGGGCAAGCGTCTCCGGAAGGCATTCCTAAAAGTGGGATTAAATGCTTTAGGAAATCCCTTTTTTCTGTCCTCTGCCTTTGCAAGGATGTCATCCAGCACCGGGCCAAATAGGTACTCACCCCTACATGGAATGGAGCATAATTTGGCCTTTGCCTGGGCATCCCCCTTCCAGGTCTTCAGCCAAAGTGCCCGTCGGACTGCATTTGAGAGCCCCGCCGATCTTGCAGCCAATCTCAGGGAGTCAATTGAGGCATCTGCCAGATAAACCGCTCCTTCTCTGACCTGAGACAGGGAGTTTAGTAATTTGTCTCTAGGTGTTTTAGCTTTAAGCTGTTCTTCCAGCTGCGTCACCCAGACCATGATTGATCTCGCCGTACAGGTGCCTGCGATTGCAGGCTTAAAGGCTCCAGATGATGCTTCCCACACTTTCTTAAGGAGCATGTCAGCCTTCCTGTCTGAGGGATCTTTAAGGAGACCTACGTCCTCTAATGGCAGCGAGGCTGTCTTTGAGGTAGAGGCTACTGCCGCATCTACTTTCGGGATTTTCACCCACTGAGATAAGGTGCCATCCTCGAAGGGGTACCTTCTTTTTGCGGCCGAAGGTAAGAATCCCTTATCCAGCTTATCCCACTCTCGTCTGACCAGATCTTTAATGGTATCTACCACGGGGAAAGCTTTGCGACTTCTCTGGTTCAGTCCTGCAAACATGATCTCCTGGGTTGTTTTTGGCTCTCTACTCTCTGCCAAACCCATAGTTGCACGGACAGCTTTAATTAAAGTGTCCATATTGTCGGTGGAAAAACAAGGCCTTCCTTCCTCATCTGAGGAGACTGATGATGAACTCTCCGAGCATTCACCCTCCTGCAATGAGGGGCTGGAATCGGATATTATTTCCATACTCTTATCATGTCGTTTGGTTTTTAGGGACGATTTAATTTCTTCCCTAATTACTTCTCTTAAATCCGATACACGGAGGGGGGCCTCTTCATCTAACGTACGGCATATACATAACTGACATCATTTCTTTAAATAAGTGTCAGGCAGTGGCTCCGTGCATAATACTTTTCCTCTGATTGTTCCACTCCTGCTTTTTGCTACAAATACTGATGTAAAATACGGACCAGATACTGATAGTGTGACGGCAGCCTAAGGGTTTGTATATTTCGTCAATCACATTAATAAAATTTTCGTTTTTTTCTTTTTCCATTCAAAAAGATTTCAGTTTCTTTTGCAGTGGATTTGTACAGATTACAGGTGACCTTAAAAGTGGAAAATCTTACTATGATTTTTACTTTACATGATAAAAACCTGGCATTTTAACAGGGGTGTGTAGACTTTTTATATCCACTATAAGTCCTATTTTACTTTATTTAATAGAAATAATTTTAGTTCTATAATAGTAAGAGAAGAGACTGCAATCTGCTCATGGTCGTTTATTTTATGCTGATGCCCTGCTGTTGATTTGGTGACCGGTTATGAAGTTCGTCATTTCTTGTGTTCAACTTCCCTTAGGGGACTCGTTCAGGAGAGACGCTCTCATGTTTGGTGACCGATGTAACAGCTTGGTCTTGGTCCAACGGTGTCTACCTTTATAATAACCTAGAAGAAACCGATGTATAAATATAAGGTTGTCCATTGCCAGGAATTACATGTATAGCATTATAATGGAGGCTAATACGATTAATCCCCAATTCCCACAGTTTTAAGCGTGCCCTAAAAACTCATTTGTTCAGACTGGCCTACCGCCTCAACGCATTAACCTAACTATCCCTGTGTGGCCTATTTTAAAAAAAAAACCATAATCAGGTTCCTCGCATCATGTTCTCATACACTTTATGCAGTTAATAGCCCTCTGTGTCTGTACTGCTACATACTTAGGCAGTGAACTGGTTCATGCAGCTTTACATGAACACCCGAGCCTTACACTATGGCTGGTCCAAATAACTAAAGCAATTGTTACCATCCAGCTCTCGTGTCTCCCCTTTTCCTCATAGTTTGTAAGCTTGCGAGCAGCAGGGCCCTCATTCCTCCTGGTATGTGTTTTGAACTGTGATTTCTGTTATGCTGTAATGTCTATTGTCTGTACAAGTCCCCTCTATAAGTTGTAAAGCGCTGCGGAATATGTTGGCGCTATATAAATAAAATTATTATTATTATTATTATTATTAATAATGCGCACTGTTTATGCTTGGATTTTGAAATCTTTTTTCCCTATAAAAAAGCATAGTATAGGAGACAGTTGTGTTAGCCAATGCTCAGATATCAACTCACCACCGCTGATGAAGAATAGAGTACCGGTTTCTGAGGGGGTGAGGTACGACGTGACGTACCAGGGTCCTGCTGCCCGCGTGCCACATCTCCAGTATGAGATCTGCTACTACTCCTCTGCTCTCCTTGTCGGTGTTCGGCGTCTCCTGTGGAAGACATGTTGCCGCACACCTACTCACCAAGCGCTGCCTCTTTTTAAAGGTCCCGCGCTCTTCCTCCCGGCCTCCTCCGGAAGTCGTTAATTTACTTCTGGGTCAGAAGCGCCGACCTGCTCCTGCAGCGTCGCGCGCGTGTGGACGACCCTGGGCGGCGTGCCTTCCCCTGGGAACGCCACTACGACCGCCATCATCCTCGGTCCCTGCCAGACGAGGGGGGAAGCTGAACACAGACCTTCCCCCGACGCTGCTTCCGGGCCCCCGACTCTGCCGTTCCCACCAGACACCGCACAGAGGCTTGGCGGACCCGGGTAAGCGACACTGTAGGCTCCCGCCGTCCGGACAGGAACCCAAACTGGAGGGCGAGGGGGGCCGCCCCTTTTTAACCTGTAGGTTCCTGTCCGGAAGGTGGGCGGATCCCCTCTCTCGTTGTGGGTGCTGTCGTGGCGATAGGAAAATTTAAATTTATTTTCGACTTTTGAAATAAGACAGCATTTAAAGGTAGGGAAGGACTGTTTGGACATACTTATCTGAACAGGAAGTGGCAACTGTTATTATCTGGTGGACTAAACATGAAAAACGTGAATTATTTTTGGAAACCGTGCAGTATCATAAACATACAAGACACCGGGCATGCTACAAGCAGGGAAGCTAGGGGGTATTTACATGATCGTCAGGAGACTCAGGCAGGATCTCTTCTGCAGATGGCGCACAAAGGCTTGTCACGGTCTGGGACAGGCGAGGGATTTCCTGGTCCCGAGTGAACGCCAGCAGGTCATAGTACCACAACTTGGGCACATAGACGTCGTCGGTTCCGGCCCCAGACTTCACGAACTTTTCCACCTTGTTCACTTTTTTGTAAACTGTGCGGAGAACCTGGATCTTCTTCCGCACAATGTTTTCATCCACCGTCTCAGTGGGATGATGCTGCTTGTAGAGGGCCACCAGTTTCTCGTACGCAGCTTTCTTCTTGTAGCGGTTGCTGTAATACGCAGACTTGATCTGCCTTCTCCGCCCAGGATGATGCCATGGCCCGAGTGGAGTGCGCCCTGATGCCTTCTGGTGGTGTTACTCCCCTGGCAGAGTAGGCAAGACATATCGCTTCTCTAATCCATCTGGCGATAGAGCTTTTCGTGACACCAGAACCCTTTTTCCGATTCTGGAAAGAAATAAACAGAGCCCTACTCTGTCTCCAGTTTTGTGTCCTATCCAGGTATTCTAATATTGCCCTCTTAACATCTAGGGTATGATATTTTTTCTCCTCCTCTGAACCTGGATTTTCATAGAAAGATGGGAAATAAATCTCCTGACTTCTATGAAATTTAGTTGCCACTTTTGGCAAGTATGCAGGATCAGGTTTTAAGACAATCTTATCTTGGAGAATTATCAAGTAGGGAGGATCTACTGACATGTATATCACTGACCCTCCTGGCAGACGTTAATGCTAAGAGTAGGGCTGTTTTTAAGGTTAGATTTTTAATCGAAATAGATTTTAATGGCTCAAAGGGGGGTTCAGTCAACGCCTCAAGCACCAAGTTGAGGTCCCAAGGGGGTACCCTTGCAATATGGATTGGGTTAGAACGCTGACATGCCTTAATAAACCTAGCAACCCATCTATTACCAGCTATATCTCTGTTGTACAGAGCTCCTAAGGCTGAAACATAAACCCTTTGAGTGTTGACTGCTAACCCCAATTCCCAGCCTTTCTGAAGGAATTCTAAAATGGCTGAAATCGGAGCATTATCTCCCAATGGCTGCTGATAAAACATAAGGAATTTCTTCCAAATTTTCGAATAGATTTTTGTAGTAACCTCTTTCCTGCTTTTCAATAAGGTAGTTATTAAAGCATTGGAGAACCCCCTCTCCTTCAGAAGCTCCCTCTCAAGTTCCACGCTGTTAAGTGAAGAGTCTCCAAATTTGGATGATGAAATGGACCTTGAGAGAGGAGATCCGGAACCACTGGCAACACCCAGGGATCGGTGACAGACATTGTTTTGAGGAGAGAAAACCAAGGCCTCCTGGGCCAGAAGGGGGCGATTAAAATTACTCTGGCTCCTTCCTCCCGGATCTTCCTGAGAACTATCGGAATTAGACACATAGGGGGGAAGGCATATGCTAGCCGGAAGTCCCAACGAACGCGAAGGGAATCCACTATGAGAGGTTGGTCTGCTACGTGTAAGGATGCGAACCTCCTGACCTTCCTGTTCTCCCTCGTAGCAAACAGATCTATTGTTGGCAATCCCCACAGATTGACTATCTGATTGAATATGTGTTGGTCTAGGGACCACTCTCCCTGACGAAGGGAATGGCGACTGAGGTAGTCTGCTTCTATATTGAGTTTCCCCTCTATATGAACTGCCGACAGAGATTGTAAGTGATCCTCGGCCAGAGACAATATCTGTGCTGCGGTGGTCATTAGGGATCGTGACCTTGTCCCCCCCTGATGATTGATGTAGGACACCACAGTCATATTGTCTGTCTGTATCTGTACGTGTGAGTTCTCCAGGGAAGGTAGTAAACAAAGAAGAGCCTCTGCAGCCAGCTCTCTTAGGTTTGAGGAGTTCTGGGACTCTAGACTTGACCAACGCCCCTGGGTTAGAATGTCTCTCATATGGGCTCCCCAACCGAACGGACTGGCATCTGTCGTGACCACGTTGTCCGGAGTGATGGTCCAGAGGACTCCTTTTCGATAAATGTACTGGATTGAGCCACCATCTGAGGTCGTGAAGAGTGGCAGGTGATATACTGAACTTCCCGCTTAGAGCACCGTGAAGATCTTTTTCTGCTTGAAGAACCTCGTATTGAAGCATTCGGGTGTGAAATTGAGCCCATCTCACCGCCGATATACACGCAGTCAAAGATCCTAGAAGAGACATTGCGTCTCTTAAACTTAAGATTGGAGCTTTCCTCACGGTCGTGATCCTCTGAATGATCTTCTGCTTCTTTTCTTCTGGTAGGAAGGAAGATTGATTTTCTGAGTTTAGGAGAACTCCTAGGAATATTTGATGCCTTGTGGGTTCTAGTTTTGACTTTTCCCAGTTGACTATCCATCCGAGTCCCTGTAGGGATGATATTATGGCATTTACCCTAGATGTACACTGAGCGATTGAATTTCCAATTATTAAAAAATCATCTAGATAGGGCACTACCAGGGTTTCTTTTTCCCTGACATGGGCCATTACTTCCGACACAACTTTTGTAAAAATTCTAGGTGCCATGGATAGGCCAAAGGGCATTGCTAAAACTTGAAAATGTTTAATCTGATGGTTTACCCATATTGCCATCCTGAGGAATCGCTGATGATTTCGGTGAACTGGAAGATGGTAATACGCATCTTTTAGATCCAACACTGACATGTAGCACCTAGGAAACAAAAGCTTAGTTGTTGATTTAATGGATTCCATCTTAAAAGCGTGATACTGAAGATATTTATTCAATTTTCGTAAATTTATGATAGTCCTAAAGGACCCATCAGGCTTAGAGATCAAGAACAGCGGAGAATAAAAGCCCGTCTTCTCCTGATGTTTTGGTACTTCTTCAATAACCCGCTTTGTAAGCAATTGTTGAATCTCTAATTCTAAGGCCTGTTGTTGGGCCTGAGTATCCAACGATGTTACAATAAAATGGTCTGGGGGAGTTCTCAAAAATTCTAATTTTAATCCTGACTCAACAACCCCCATTATCCAGGAACTAGAAGTTAATTTTTGCCATTCTGCTGAGAAGAATTTTAGTCTTCCCCCTACTGGCAATTCTGTTTTATCTGTAGTTACGCCTCCGTCTTGAGAAAGATGAAGGGTTCTTATAGTATCCACCTTTCTTCTTCTGATCCGACGTCTCCCAGTCACGATTATATCCCTGCTGGTCTGGCTGGAATTTTCTGAAGGGCAAGCGTCTCCGGAAGGCATTCCTAAAAGTGGGATTAAATGCTTTAGGAAATCCCTTTTTTCTGTCCTCTGCCTTTGCAAGGATGTCATCCAGCACCGGGCCAAATAGGTACTCACCCCTACATGGAATGGAGCATAATTTGGCCTTTGCCTGGGCATCCCCCTTCCAGGTCTTCAGCCAAAGTGCCCGTCGGACTGCATTTGAGAGCCCCGCCGATCTTGCAGCCAATCTCAGGGAGTCAATTGAGGCATCTGCCAGATAAACCGCTCCTTCTCTGACCTGAGACAGGGAGTTTAGTAATTTGTCTCTAGGTGTTTTAGCTTTAAGCTGTTCTTCCAGCTGCGTCACCCAGACCATGATTGATCTCGCCGTACAGGTGCCTGCGATTGCAGGCTTAAAGGCTCCAGATGATGCTTCCCACACTTTCTTAAGGAGCATGTCAGCCTTCCTGTCTGAGGGATCTTTAAGGAGACCTACGTCCTCTAATGGCAGCGAGGCTGTCTTTGAGGTAGAGGCTACTGCCGCATCTACTTTCGGGATTTTCACCCACTGAGATAAGGTGCCATCCTCGAAGGGGTACCTTCTTTTTGCGGCCGAAGGTAAGAATCCCTTATCCAGCTTATCCCACTCTCGTCTGACCAGATCTTTAATGGTATCTACCACGGGGAAAGCTTTGCGACTTCTCTGGTTCAGTCCTGCAAACATGATCTCCTGGGTTGTTTTTGGCTCTCTACTCTCTGCCAAACCCATAGTTGCACGGACAGCTTTAATTAAAGTGTCCATATTGTCGGTGGAAAAACAAGGCCTTCCTTCCTCATCTGAGGAGACTGATGATGAACTCTCCGAGCATTCACCCTCCTGCAATGAGGGGCTGGAATCGGATATTATTTCCATACTCTTATCATGTCGTTTGGTTTTTAGGGACGATTTAATTTCTTCCCTAATTACTTCTCTTAAATCCGATACACGGAGGGGGGCCTCTTCATCTAACGTACGGCATATACATAACTGACATCATTTCTTTAAATAAGTGTCAGGCAGTGGCTCCGTGCATAATACTTTTCCTCTGATTGTTCCACTCCTGCTTTTTGCTACAAATACTGATGTAAAATACGGACCAGATACTGATAGTGTGACGGCAGCCTAAGGGTTTGTATATTTCGTCAATCACATTAATAAAATTTTCGTTTTTTTCTTTTTCCATTCAAAAAGATTTCAGTTTCTTTTGCAGTGGATTTGTACAGATTACAGGTGACCTTAAAAGTGGAAAATCTTACTATGATTTTTACTTTACATGATAAAAACCTGGCATTTTAACAGGGGTGTGTAGACTTTTTATATCCACTATAAGTCCTATTTTACTTTATTTAATAGAAATAATTTTAGTTCTATAATAGTAAGAGAAGAGACTGCAATCTGCTCATGGTCGTTTATTTTATGCTGATGCCCTGCTGTTGATTTGGTGACCGGTTATGAAGTTCGTCATTTCTTGTGTTCAACTTCCCTTAGGGGACTCGTTCAGGAGAGACGCTCTCATGTTTGGTGACCGATGTAACAGCTTGGTCTTGGTCCAACGGTGTCTACCTTTATAATAACCTAGAAGAAACCGATGTATAAATATAAGGTTGTCCATTGCCAGGAATTACATGTATAGCATTATAATGGAGGCTAATACGATTAATCCCCAATTCCCACAGTTTTAAGCGTGCCCTAAAAACTCATTTGTTCAGACTGGCCTACCGCCTCAACGCATTAACCTAACTATCCCTGTGTGGCCTATTTTAAAAAAAAAACCATAATCAGGTTCCTCGCATCATGTTCTCATACACTTTATGCAGTTAATAGCCCTCTGTGTCTGTACTGCTACATACTTAGGCAGTGAACTGGTTCATGCAGCTTTACATGAACACCCGAGCCTTACACTATGGCTGGTCCAAATAACTAAAGCAATTGTTACCATCCACCTCTCGTGTCTCCCCTTTTCCTCATAGTTTGTAAGCTTGCGAGCAGCAGGGCCCTCATTCCTCCTGGTATGTGTTTTGAACTGTGATTTCTGTTATGCTGTAATGTCTATTGTCTGTACAAGTCCCCTCTATAAGTTGTAAAGCGCTGCGGAATATGTTGGCGCTATATAAATAAAATTATTATTATTATTATTATTATTAATAATGCGCACTGTTTATGCTTGGATTTTGAAATCTTTTTTCCCTATAAAAAAGCATAGTATAGGAGACAGTTGTGTTAGCCAATGCTCAGATATCAACTCACCACCGCTGATGAAGAATAGAGTACCGGTTTCTGAGGGGGTGAGGTACGACGTGACGTGCCAGGGTCCTGCTGCCCGCGTGCCACATCTCCAGTATGAGATCTGCTACTACGCCTCTGCTCTCCTTGTCGGTGTTCGGCGTCTCCTGTGGAAGACATGTTGCCGCACACCTACTCACCAAGCGCTGCCTCTTTTTAAAGGTCCCGCGCTCTTCCTCCCGGCCTCCTCCGGAAGTCGTTAATTTACTTCTGGGTCAGAAGCGCCGACCTGCTCCTGCAGCGTCGCGCGCGTGTGGACGACCCTGGGCGGCGTGCCTTCCCCTGGGAACGCCACTACGACCGCCATCATCCTCGGTCCCTGCCAGACGAGGGGGGAAGCTGAACACAGACCTTCCCCCGACGCTGCTTCCGGGCCCCCGACTCTGCCGTTCCCACCAGACACCGCACAGAGGCTTGGCGGACCCGGGTAAGCGACACTGTAGGCTCCCGCCGTCCGGACAGGAACCCAAACTGGAGGGCGAGGGGGGCCGCCCCTTTTTAACCTGTAGGTTCCTGTCCGGAAGGTGGGCGGATCCCCTCTCTCGTTGTGGGTGCTGTCGTGGCGATAGGAAAATTTAAATTTATTTTCGACTTTTGAAATAAGACAGCATTTAAAGGTAGGGAAGGACTGTTTGGACATACTTATCTGAACAGGAAGTGGCAACTGTTATTATCTGGTGGACTAAACATGAAAAACGTGAATTATTTTTGGAAACCGTGCAGTATCATAAACATACAAGACACCGGGCATGCTACAAGCAGGGAAGCTAGGGGGTATTTACATGATCGTCAGGAGACTCAGGCAGGATCTCTTCTGCAGATGGCGCACAAAGGCTTGTCACGGTCTGGGACAGGCGAGGGATTTCCTGGTCCCGAGTGAACGCCAGCAGGTCATAGTACCACAACTTGGGCACATAGACGTCGTCGGTTCCGGCCCCAGACTTCACGAACTTTTCCACCTTGTTCACTTTTTTGTAAACTGTGCGGAGAACCTGGATCTTCTTCCGCACAATGTTTTCATCCACCGTCTCAGTGGGATGATGCTGCTTGTAGAGGGCCACCAGTTTCTCGTACGCAGCTTTCTTCTTGTAGCGGTTGCTGTAATACGCAGACTTGATCTGCCTTCTCCGCCCAGGATGATGCCATGGCCCGAGTGGAGTGCGCCCTGATGCCTTCTGGTGGTGTTACTCCCCTGGCAGAGTAGGCAAGACATATCGCTTCTCTAATCCATCTGGCGATAGAGCTTTTCGTGACACCAGAACCCTTTTTCCGATTCTGGAAAGAAATAAACAGAGCCCTACTCTGTCTCCAGTTTTGTGTCCTATCCAGGTATTCTAATATTGCCCTCTTAACATCTAGGGTATGATATTTTTTCTCCTCCTCTGAACCTGGATTTTCATAGAAAGATGGGAAATAAATCTCCTGACTTCTATGAAATTTAGTTGCCACTTTTGGCAAGTATGCAGGATCAGGTTTTAAGACAATCTTATCTTGGAGAATTATCAAGTAGGGAGGATCTACTGACATGTATATCACTGACCCTCCTGGCAGACGTTAATGCTAAGAGTAGGGCTGTTTTTAAGGTTAGATTTTTAATCGAAATAGATTTTAATGGCTCAAAGGGGGGTTCAGTCAACGCCTCAAGCACCAAGTTGAGGTCCCAAGGGGGTACCCTTGCAATATGGATTGGGTTAGAACGCTGACATGCCTTAATAAACCTAGCAACCCATCTATTACCAGCTATATCTCTGTTGTACAGAGCTCCTAAGGCTGAAACATAAACCCTTTGAGTGTTGACTGCTAACCCCAATTCCCAGCCTTTCTGAAGGAATTCTAAAATGGCTGAAATCGGAGCATTATCTCCCAATGGCTGCTGATAAAACATAAGGAATTTCTTCCAAATTTTCGAATAGATTTTTGTAGTAACCTCTTTCCTGCTTTTCAATAAGGTAGTTATTAAAGCATTGGAGAACCCCCTCTCCTTCAGAAGCTCCCTCTCAAGTTCCACGCTGTTAAGTGAAGAGTCTCCAAATTTGGATGATGAAATGGACCTTGAGAGAGGAGATCCGGAACCACTGGCAACACCCAGGGATCGGTGACAGACATTGTTTTGAGGAGAGAAAACCAAGGCCTCCTGGGCCAGAAGGGGGCGATTAAAATTACTCTGGCTCCTTCCTCCCGGATCTTCCTGAGAACTATCGGAATTAGACACATAGGGGGGAAGGCATATGCTAGCCGGAAGTCCCAACGAACGCGAAGGGAATCCACTATGAGAGGTTGGTCTGCTACGTGTAAGGATGCGAACCTCCTGACCTTCCTGTTCTCCCTCGTAGCAAACAGATCTATTGTTGGCAATCCCCACAGATTGACTATCTGATTGAATATGTGTTGGTCTAGGGACCACTCTCCCTGACGAAGGGAATGGCGACTGAGGTAGTCTGCTTCTATATTGAGTTTCCCCTCTATATGAACTGCCGACAGAGATTGTAAGTGATCCTCGGCCAGAGACAATATCTGTGCTGCGGTGGTCATTAGGGATCGTGACCTTGTCCCCCCCTGATGATTGATGTAGGACACCACAGTCATATTGTCTGTCTGTATCTGTACGTGTGAGTTCTCCAGGGAAGGTAGTAAACAAAGAAGAGCCTCTGCAGCCAGCTCTCTTAGGTTTGAGGAGTTCTGGGACTCTAGACTTGACCAACGCCCCTGGGTTAGAATGTCTCTCATATGGGCTCCCCAACCGAACGGACTGGCATCTGTCGTGACCACGTTGTCCGGAGTGATGGTCCAGAGGACTCCTTTTCGATAAATGTACTGGATTGAGCCACCATCTGAGGTCGTGAAGAGTGGCAGGTGATATACTGAACTTCCCGCTTAGAGCACCGTGAAGATCTTTTTCTGCTTGAAGAACCTCGTATTGAAGCATTCGGGTGTGAAATTGAGCCCATCTCACCGCCGATATACACGCAGTCAAAGATCCTAGAAGAGACATTGCGTCTCTTAAACTTAAGATTGGAGCTTTCCTCACGGTCGTGATCCTCTGAATGATCTTCTGCTTCTTTTCTTCTGGTAGGAAGGAAGATTGATTTTCTGAGTTTAGGAGAACTCCTAGGAATATTTGATGCCTTGTGGGTTCTAGTTTTGACTTTTCCCAGTTGACTATCCATCCGAGTCCCTGTAGGGATGATATTATGGCATTTACCCTAGATGTACACTGAGCGATTGAATTTCCAATTATTAAAAAATCATCTAGATAGGGCACTACCAGGGTTTCTTTTTCCCTGACATGGGCCATTACTTCCGACACAACTTTTGTAAAAATTCTAGGTGCCATGGATAGGCCAAAGGGCATTGCTAAAACTTGAAAATGTTTAATCTGATGGTTTACCCATATTGCCATCCTGAGGAATCGCTGATGATTTCGGTGAACTGGAAGATGGTAATACGCATCTTTTAGATCCAACACTGACATGTAGCACCTAGGAAACAAAAGCTTAGTTGTTGATTTAATGGATTCCATCTTAAAAGCGTGATACTGAAGATATTTATTCAATTTTCGTAAATTTATGATAGTCCTAAAGGACCCATCAGGCTTAGAGATCAAGAACAGCGGAGAATAAAAGCCCGTCTTCTCCTGATGTTTTGGTACTTCTTCAATAACCCGCTTTGTAAGCAATTGTTGAATCTCTAATTCTAAGGCCTGTTGTTGGGCCTGAGTATCCAACGATGTTACAATAAAATGGTCTGGGGGAGTTCTCAAAAATTCTAATTTTAATCCTGACTCAACAACCCCCATTATCCAGGAACTAGAAGTTAATTTTTGCCATTCTGCTGAGAAGAATTTTAGTCTTCCCCCTACTGGCAATTCTGTTTTATCTGTAGTTACGCCTCCGTCTTGAGAAAGATGAAGGGTTCTTATAGTATCCACCTTTCTTCTTCTGATCCGACGTCTCCCAGTCACGATTATATCCCTGCTGGTCTGGCTGGAATTTTCTGAAGGGCAAGCGTCTCCGGAAGGCATTCCTAAAAGTGGGATTAAATGCTTTAGGAAATCCCTTTTTTCTGTCCTCTGCCTTTGCAAGGATGTCATCCAGCACCGGGCCAAATAGGTACTCACCCCTACATGGAATGGAGCATAATTTGGCCTTTGCCTGGGCATCCCCCTTCCAGGTCTTCAGCCAAAGTGCCCGTCGGACTGCATTTGAGAGCCCCGCCGATCTTGCAGCCAATCTCAGGGAGTCAATTGAGGCATCTGCCAGATAAACCGCTCCTTCTCTGACCTGAGACAGGGAGTTTAGTAATTTGTCTCTAGGTGTTTTAGCTTTAAGCTGTTCTTCCAGCTGCGTCACCCAGACCATGATTGATCTCGCCGTACAGGTGCCTGCGATTGCAGGCTTAAAGGCTCCAGATGATGCTTCCCACACTTTCTTAAGGAGCATGTCAGCCTTCCTGTCTGAGGGATCTTTAAGGAGACCTACGTCCTCTAATGGCAGCGAGGCTGTCTTTGAGGTAGAGGCTACTGCCGCATCTACTTTCGGGATTTTCACCCACTGAGATAAGGTGCCATCCTCGAAGGGGTACCTTCTTTTTGCGGCCGAAGGTAAGAATCCCTTATCCAGCTTATCCCACTCTCGTCTGACCAGATCTTTAATGGTATCTACCACGGGGAAAGCTTTGCGACTTCTCTGGTTCAGTCCTGCAAACATGATCTCCTGGGTTGTTTTTGGCTCTCTACTCTCTGCCAAACCCATAGTTGCACGGACAGCTTTAATTAAAGTGTCCATATTGTCGGTGGAAAAACAAGGCCTTCCTTCCTCATCTGAGGAGACTGATGATGAACTCTCCGAGCATTCACCCTCCTGCAATGAGGGGCTGGAATCGGATATTATTTCCATACTCTTATCATGTCGTTTGGTTTTTAGGGACGATTTAATTTCTTCCCTAATTACTTCTCTTAAATCCGATACACGGAGGGGGGCCTCTTCATCTAACGTACGGCATATACATAACTGACATCATTTCTTTAAATAAGTGTCAGGCAGTGGCTCCGTGCATAATACTTTTCCTCTGATTGTTCCACTCCTGCTTTTTGCTACAAATACTGATGTAAAATACGGACCAGATACTGATAGTGTGACGGCAGCCTAAGGGTTTGTATATTTCGTCAATCACATTAATAAAATTTTCGTTTTTTTCTTTTTCCATTCAAAAAGATTTCAGTTTCTTTTGCAGTGGATTTGTACAGATTACAGGTGACCTTAAAAGTGGAAAATCTTACTATGATTTTTACTTTACATGATAAAAACCTGGCATTTTAACAGGGGTGTGTAGACTTTTTATATCCACTATAAGTCCTATTTTACTTTATTTAATAGAAATAATTTTAGTTCTATAATAGTAAGAGAAGAGACTGCAATCTGCTCATGGTCGTTTATTTTATGCTGATGCCCTGCTGTTGATTTGGTGACCGGTTATGAAGTTCGTCATTTCTTGTGTTCAACTTCCCTTAGGGGACTCGTTCAGGAGAGACGCTCTCATGTTTGGTGACCGATGTAACAGCTTGGTCTTGGTCCAACGGTGTCTACCTTTATAATAACCTAGAAGAAACCGATGTATAAATATAAGGTTGTCCATTGCCAGGAATTACATGTATAGCATTATAATGGAGGCTAATACGATTAATCCCCAATTCCCACAGTTTTAAGCGTGCCCTAAAAACTCATTTGTTCAGACTGGCCTACCGCCTCAACGCATTAACCTAACTATCCCTGTGTGGCCTATTTTAAAAAAAAAACCATAATCAGGTTCCTCGCATCATGTTCTCATACACTTTATGCAGTTAATAGCCCTCTGTGTCTGTACTGCTACATACTTAGGCAGTGAACTGGTTCATGCAGCTTTACATGAACACCCGAGCCTTACACTATGGCTGGTCCAAATAACTAAAGCAATTGTTACCATCCACCTCTCGTGTCTCCCCTTTTCCTCATAGTTTGTAAGCTTGCGAGCAGCAGGGCCCTCATTCCTCCTGGTATGTGTTTTGAACTGTGATTTCTGTTATGCTGTAATGTCTATTGTCTGTACAAGTCCCCTCTATAAGTTGTAAAGCGCTGCGGAATATGTTGGCGCTATATAAATAAAATTATTATTATTATTATTATTATTAATAATGCGCACTGTTTATGCTTGGATTTTGAAATCTTTTTTCCCTATAAAAAAGCATAGTATAGGAGACAGTTGTGTTAGCCAATGCTCAGATATCAACTCACCACCGCTGATGAAGAATAGAGTACCGGTTTCTGAGGGGGTGAGGTACGACGTGACGTGCCAGGGTCCTGCTGCCCGCGTGCCACATCTCCAGTATGAGATCTGCTACTACTCCTCTGCTCTCCTTGTCGGTGTTCGGCGTCTCCTGTGGAAGACATGTTGCCGCACACCTACTCACCAAGCGCTGCCTCTTTTTAAAGGTCCCGCGCTCTTCCTCCCGGCCTCCTCCGGAAGTCGTTAATTTACTTCTGGGTCAGAAGCGCCGACCTGCTCCTGCAGCGTCGCGCGCGTGTGGACGACCCTGGGCGGCGTGCCTTCCCCTGGGAACGCCACTACGACCGCCATCATCCTCGGTCCCTGCCAGACGAGGGGGGAAGCTGAACACAGACCTTCCCCCGACGCTGCTTCCGGGCCCCCGACTCTGCCGTTCCCACCAGACACCGCACAGAGGCTTGGCGGACCCGGGTAAGCGACACTGTAGGCTCCCGCCGTCCGGACAGGAACCCAAACTGGAGGGCGAGGGGGGCCGCCCCTTTTTAACCTGTAGGTTCCTGTCCGGAAGGTGGGCGGATCCCCTCTCTCGTTGTGGGTGCTGTCGTGGCGATAGGAAAATTTAAATTTATTTTCGACTTTTGAAATAAGACAGCATTTAAAGGTAGGGAAGGACTGTTTGGACATACTTATCTGAACAGGAAGTGGCAACTGTTATTATCTGGTGGACTAAACATGAAAAACGTGAATTATTTTTGGAAACCGTGCAGTATCATAAACATACAAGACACCGGGCATGCTACAAGCAGGGAAGCTAGGGGGTATTTACATGATCGTCAGGAGACTCAGGCAGGATCTCTTCTGCAGATGGCGCACAAAGGCTTGTCACGGTCTGGGACAGGCGAGGGATTTCCTGGTCCCGAGTGAACGCCAGCAGGTCATAGTACCACAACTTGGGCACATAGACGTCGTCGGTTCCGGCCCCAGACTTCACGAACTTTTCCACCTTGTTCACTTTTTTGTAAACTGTGCGGAGAACCTGGATCTTCTTCCGCACAATGTTTTCATCCACCGTCTCAGTGGGATGATGCTGCTTGTAGAGGGCCACCAGTTTCTCGTACGCAGCTTTCTTCTTGTAGCGGTTGCTGTAATACGCAGACTTGATCTGCCTTCTCCGCCCAGGATGATGCCATGGCCCGAGTGGAGTGCGCCCTGATGCCTTCTGGTGGTGTTACTCCCCTGGCAGAGTAGGCAAGACATATCGCTTCTCTAATCCATCTGGCGATAGAGCTTTTCGTGACACCAGAACCCTTTTTCCGATTCTGGAAAGAAATAAACAGAGCCCTACTCTGTCTCCAGTTTTGTGTCCTATCCAGGTATTCTAATATTGCCCTCTTAACATCTAGGGTATGATATTTTTTCTCCTCCTCTGAACCTGGATTTTCATAGAAAGATGGGAAATAAATCTCCTGACTTCTATGAAATTTAGTTGCCACTTTTGGCAAGTATGCAGGATCAGGTTTTAAGACAATCTTATCTTGGAGAATTATCAAGTAGGGAGGATCTACTGACATGTATATCACTGACCCTCCTGGCAGACGTTAATGCTAAGAGTAGGGCTGTTTTTAAGGTTAGATTTTTAATCGAAATAGATTTTAATGGCTCAAAGGGGGGTTCAGTCAACGCCTCAAGCACCAAGTTGAGGTCCCAAGGGGGTACCCTTGCAATATGGATTGGGTTAGAACGCTGACATGCCTTAATAAACCTAGCAACCCATCTATTACCAGCTATATCTCTGTTGTACAGAGCTCCTAAGGCTGAAACATAAACCCTTTGAGTGTTGACTGCTAACCCCAATTCCCAGCCTTTCTGAAGGAATTCTAAAATGGCTGAAATCGGAGCATTATCTCCCAATGGCTGCTGATAAAACATAAGGAATTTCTTCCAAATTTTCGAATAGATTTTTGTAGTAACCTCTTTCCTGCTTTTCAATAAGGTAGTTATTAAAGCATTGGAGAACCCCCTCTCCTTCAGAAGCTCCCTCTCAAGTTCCACGCTGTTAAGTGAAGAGTCTCCAAATTTGGATGATGAAATGGACCTTGAGAGAGGAGATCCGGAACCACTGGCAACACCCAGGGATCGGTGACAGACATTGTTTTGAGGAGAGAAAACCAAGGCCTCCTGGGCCAGAAGGGGGCGATTAAAATTACTCTGGCTCCTTCCTCCCGGATCTTCCTGAGAACTATCGGAATTAGACACATAGGGGGGAAGGCATATGCTAGCCGGAAGTCCCAACGAACGCGAAGGGAATCCACTATGAGAGGTTGGTCTGCTACGTGTAAGGATGCGAACCTCCTGACCTTCCTGTTCTCCCTCGTAGCAAACAGATCTATTGTTGGCAATCCCCACAGATTGACTATCTGATTGAATATGTGTTGGTCTAGGGACCACTCTCCCTGACGAAGGGAATGGCGACTGAGGTAGTCTGCTTCTATATTGAGTTTCCCCTCTATATGAACTGCCGACAGAGATTGTAAGTGATCCTCGGCCAGAGACAATATCTGTGCTGCGGTGGTCATTAGGGATCGTGACCTTGTCCCCCCCTGATGATTGATGTAGGACACCACAGTCATATTGTCTGTCTGTATCTGTACGTGTGAGTTCTCCAGGGAAGGTAGTAAACAAAGAAGAGCCTCTGCAGCCAGCTCTCTTAGGTTTGAGGAGTTCTGGGACTCTAGACTTGACCAACGCCCCTGGGTTAGAATGTCTCTCATATGGGCTCCCCAACCGAACGGACTGGCATCTGTCGTGACCACGTTGTCCGGAGTGATGGTCCAGAGGACTCCTTTTCGATAAATGTACTGGATTGAGCCACCATCTGAGGTCGTGAAGAGTGGCAGGTGATATACTGAACTTCCCGCTTAGAGCACCGTGAAGATCTTTTTCTGCTTGAAGAACCTCGTATTGAAGCATTCGGGTGTGAAATTGAGCCCATCTCACCGCCGATATACACGCAGTCAAAGATCCTAGAAGAGACATTGCGTCTCTTAAACTTAAGATTGGAGCTTTCCTCACGGTCGTGATCCTCTGAATGATCTTCTGCTTCTTTTCTTCTGGTAGGAAGGAAGATTGATTTTCTGAGTTTAGGAGAACTCCTAGGAATATTTGATGCCTTGTGGGTTCTAGTTTTGACTTTTCCCAGTTGACTATCCATCCGAGTCCCTGTAGGGATGATATTATGGCATTTACCCTAGATGTACACTGAGCGATTGAATTTCCAATTATTAAAAAATCATCTAGATAGGGCACTACCAGGGTTTCTTTTTCCCTGACATGGGCCATTACTTCCGACACAACTTTTGTAAAAATTCTAGGTGCCATGGATAGGCCAAAGGGCATTGCTAAAACTTGAAAATGTTTAATCTGATGGTTTACCCATATTGCCATCCTGAGGAATCGCTGATGATTTCGGTGAACTGGAAGATGGTAATACGCATCTTTTAGATCCAACACTGACATGTAGCACCTAGGAAACAAAAGCTTAGTTGTTGATTTAATGGATTCCATCTTAAAAGCGTGATACTGAAGATATTTATTCAATTTTCGTAAATTTATGATAGTCCTAAAGGACCCATCAGGCTTAGAGATCAAGAACAGCGGAGAATAAAAGCCCGTCTTCTCCTGATGTTTTGGTACTTCTTCAATAACCCGCTTTGTAAGCAATTGTTGAATCTCTAATTCTAAGGCCTGTTGTTGGGCCTGAGTATCCAACGATGTTACAATAAAATGGTCTGGGGGAGTTCTCAAAAATTCTAATTTTAATCCTGACTCAACAACCCCCATTATCCAGGAACTAGAAGTTAATTTTTGCCATTCTGCTGAGAAGAATTTTAGTCTTCCCCCTACTGGCAATTCTGTTTTATCTGTAGTTACGCCTCCGTCTTGAGAAAGATGAAGGGTTCTTATAGTATCCACCTTTCTTCTTCTGATCCGACGTCTCCCAGTCACGATTATATCCCTGCTGGTCTGGCTGGAATTTTCTGAAGGGCAAGCGTCTCCGGAAGGCATTCCTAAAAGTGGGATTAAATGCTTTAGGAAATCCCTTTTTTCTGTCCTCTGCCTTTGCAAGGATGTCATCCAGCACCGGGCCAAATAGGTACTCACCCCTACATGGAATGGAGCATAATTTGGCCTTTGCCTGGGCATCCCCCTTCCAGGTCTTCAGCCAAAGTGCCCGTCGGACTGCATTTGAGAGCCCCGCCGATCTTGCAGCCAATCTCAGGGAGTCAATTGAGGCATCTGCCAGATAAACCGCTCCTTCTCTGACCTGAGACAGGGAGTTTAGTAATTTGTCTCTAGGTGTTTTAGCTTTAAGCTGTTCTTCCAGCTGCGTCACCCAGACCATGATTGATCTCGCCGTACAGGTGCCTGCGATTGCAGGCTTAAAGGCTCCAGATGATGCTTCCCACACTTTCTTAAGGAGCATGTCAGCCTTCCTGTCTGAGGGATCTTTAAGGAGACCTACGTCCTCTAATGGCAGCGAGGCTGTCTTTGAGGTAGAGGCTACTGCCGCATCTACTTTCGGGATTTTCACCCACTGAGATAAGGTGCCATCCTCGAAGGGGTACCTTCTTTTTGCGGCCGAAGGTAAGAATCCCTTATCCAGCTTATCCCACTCTCGTCTGACCAGATCTTTAATGGTATCTACCACGGGGAAAGCTTTGCGACTTCTCTGGTTCAGTCCTGCAAACATGATCTCCTGGGTTGTTTTTGGCTCTCTACTCTCTGCCAAACCCATAGTTGCACGGACAGCTTTAATTAAAGTGTCCATATTGTCGGTGGAAAAACAAGGCCTTCCTTCCTCATCTGAGGAGACTGATGATGAACTCTCCGAGCATTCACCCTCCTGCAATGAGGGGCTGGAATCGGATATTATTTCCATACTCTTATCATGTCGTTTGGTTTTTAGGGACGATTTAATTTCTTCCCTAATTACTTCTCTTAAATCCGATACACGGAGGGGGGCCTCTTCATCTAACGTACGGCATATACATAACTGACATCATTTCTTTAAATAAGTGTCAGGCAGTGGCTCCGTGCATAATACTTTTCCTCTGATTGTTCCACTCCTGCTTTTTGCTACAAATACTGATGTAAAATACGGACCAGATACTGATAGTGTGACGGCAGCCTAAGGGTTTGTATATTTCGTCAATCACATTAATAAAATTTTCGTTTTTTTCTTTTTCCATTCAAAAAGATTTCAGTTTCTTTTGCAGTGGATTTGTACAGATTACAGGTGACCTTAAAAGTGGAAAATCTTACTATGATTTTTACTTTACATGATAAAAACCTGGCATTTTAACAGGGGTGTGTAGACTTTTTATATCCACTATAAGTCCTATTTTACTTTATTTAATAGAAATAATTTTAGTTCTATAATAGTAAGAGAAGAGACTGCAATCTGCTCATGGTCGTTTATTTTATGCTGATGCCCTGCTGTTGATTTGGTGACCGGTTATGAAGTTCGTCATTTCTTGTGTTCAACTTCCCTTAGGGGACTCGTTCAGGAGAGACGCTCTCATGTTTGGTGACCGATGTAACAGCTTGGTCTTGGTCCAACGGTGTCTACCTTTATAATAACCTAGAAGAAACCGATGTATAAATATAAGGTTGTCCATTGCCAGGAATTACATGTATAGCATTATAATGGAGGCTAATACGATTAATCCCCAATTCCCACAGTTTTAAGCGTGCCCTAAAAACTCATTTGTTCAGACTGGCCTACCGCCTCAACGCATTAACCTAACTATCCCTGTGTGGCCTATTTTAAAAAAAAAACCATAATCAGGTTCCTCGCATCATGTTCTCATACACTTTATGCAGTTAATAGCCCTCTGTGTCTGTACTGCTACATACTTAGGCAGTGAACTGGTTCATGCAGCTTTACATGAACACCCGAGCCTTACACTATGGCTGGTCCAAATAACTAAAGCAATTGTTACCATCCACCTCTCGTGTCTCCCCTTTTCCTCATAGTTTGTAAGCTTGCGAGCAGCAGGGCCCTCATTCCTCCTGGTATGTGTTTTGAACTGTGATTTCTGTTATGCTGTAATGTCTATTGTCTGTACAAGTCCCCTCTATAAGTTGTAAAGCGCTGCGGAATATGTTGGCGCTATATAAATAAAATTATTATTATTATTATTATTATTAATAATGCGCACTGTTTATGCTTGGATTTTGAAATCTTTTTTCCCTATAAAAAAGCATAGTATAGGAGACAGTTGTGTTAGCCAATGCTCAGATGTCAACTCACCACCGCTGATGAAGAATAGAGTACCGGTTTCTGAGGGGGTGAGGTACGACGTGACGTGCCAGGGTCCTGCTGCCCGCGTGCCACATCTCCAGTATGAGATCTGCTACTACTCCTCTGCTCTCCTTGTCGGTGTTCGGCGTCTCCTGTGGAAGACATGTTGCCGCACACCTACTCACCAAGCGCTGCCTCTTTTTAAAGGTCCCGCGCTCTTCCTCCCGGCCTCCTCCGGAAGTCGTTAATTTACTTCTGGGTCAGAAGCGCCGACCTGCTCCTGCAGCGTCGCGCGGGGGTGGACGACCCTGGGCGGCGTGCCTTCCCCTGGGAACGCCACTACGACCGCCATCATCCTCGGTCCCTGCCAGACGAGGGGGGAAGCTGAACACAGACCTTCCCCCGACGCTGCTTCCGGGCCCCCGACTCTGCCGTTCCCACCAGACACCGCACAGAGGCTTGGCGGACCCGGGTAAGCGACACTGTAGGCTCCCGCCGTCCGGACAGGAACCCAAACTGGAGGGCGAGGGGGGCCGCCCCTTTTTAACCTGTAGGTTCCTGTCCGGAAGGTGGGCGGATCCCCTCTCTCGTTGTGGGTGCTGTCGTGGCGATAGGAAAATTTAAATTTATTTTCGACTTTTGAAATAAGACAGCATTTAAAGGTAGGGAAGGACTGTTTGGACATACTTATCTGAACAGGAAGTGGCAACTGTTATTATCTGGTGGACTAAACATGAAAAACGTGAATTATTTTTGGAAACCGTGCAGTATCATAAACATACAAGACACCGGGCATGCTACAAGCAGGGAAGCTAGGGGGTATTTACATGATCGTCAGGAGACTCAGGCAGGATCTCTTCTGCAGATGGCGCACAAAGGCTTGTCACGGTCTGGGACAGGCGAGGGATTTCCTGGTCCCGAGTGAACGCCAGCAGGTCATAGTACCACAACTTGGGCACATAGACGTCGTCGGTTCCGGCCCCAGACTTCACGAACTTTTCCACCTTGTTCACTTTTTTGTAAACTGTGCGGAGAACCTGGATCTTCTTCCGCACAATGTTTTCATCCACCGTCTCAGTGGGATGATGCTGCTTGTAGAGGGCCACCAGTTTCTCGTACGCAGCTTTCTTCTTGTAGCGGTTGCTGTAATACGCAGACTTGATCTGCCTTCTCCGCCCAGGATGATGCCATGGCCCGAGTGGAGTGCGCCCTGATGCCTTCTGGTGGTGTTACTCCCCTGGCAGAGTAGGCAAGACATATCGCTTCTCTAATCCATCTGGCGATAGAGCTTTTCGTGACACCAGAACCCTTTTTCCGATTCTGGAAAGAAATAAACAGAGCCCTACTCTGTCTCCAGTTTTGTGTCCTATCCAGGTATTCTAATATTGCCCTCTTAACATCTAGGGTATGATATTTTTTCTCCTCCTCTGAACCTGGATTTTCATAGAAAGATGGGAAATAAATCTCCTGACTTCTATGAAATTTAGTTGCCACTTTTGGCAAGTATGCAGGATCAGGTTTTAAGACAATCTTATCTTGGAGAATTATCAAGTAGGGAGGATCTACTGACATGTATATCACTGACCCTCCTGGCAGACGTTAATGCTAAGAGTAGGGCTGTTTTTAAGGTTAGATTTTTAATCGAAATAGATTTTAATGGCTCAAAGGGGGGTTCAGTCAACGCCTCAAGCACCAAGTTGAGGTCCCAAGGGGGTACCCTTGCAATATGGATTGGGTTAGAACGCTGACATGCCTTAATAAACCTAGCAACCCATCTATTACCAGCTATATCTCTGTTGTACAGAGCTCCTAAGGCTGAAACATAAACCCTTTGAGTGTTGACTGCTAACCCCAATTCCCAGCCTTTCTGAAGGAATTCTAAAATGGCTGAAATCGGAGCATTATCTCCCAATGGCTGCTGATAAAACATAAGGAATTTCTTCCAAATTTTCGAATAGATTTTTGTAGTAACCTCTTTCCTGCTTTTCAATAAGGTAGTTATTAAAGCATTGGAGAACCCCCTCTCCTTCAGAAGCTCCCTCTCAAGTTCCACGCTGTTAAGTGAAGAGTCTCCAAATTTGGATGATGAAATGGACCTTGAGAGAGGAGATCCGGAACCACTGGCAACACCCAGGGATCGGTGACAGACATTGTTTTGAGGAGAGAAAACCAAGGCCTCCTGGGCCAGAAGGGGGCGATTAAAATTACTCTGGCTCCTTCCTCCCGGATCTTCCTGAGAACTATCGGAATTAGACACATAGGGGGGAAGGCATATGCTAGCCGGAAGTCCCAACGAACGCGAAGGGAATCCACTATGAGAGGTTGGTCTGCTACGTGTAAGGATGCGAACCTCCTGACCTTCCTGTTCTCCCTCGTAGCAAACAGATCTATTGTTGGCAATCCCCACAGATTGACTATCTGATTGAATATGTGTTGGTCTAGGGACCACTCTCCCTGACGAAGGGAATGGCGACTGAGGTAGTCTGCTTCTATATTGAGTTTCCCCTCTATATGAACTGCCGACAGAGATTGTAAGTGATCCTCGGCCAGAGACAATATCTGTGCTGCGGTGGTCATTAGGGATCGTGACCTTGTCCCCCCCTGATGATTGATGTAGGACACCACAGTCATATTGTCTGTCTGTATCTGTACGTGTGAGTTCTCCAGGGAAGGTAGTAAACAAAGAAGAGCCTCTGCAGCCAGCTCTCTTAGGTTTGAGGAGTTCTGGGACTCTAGACTTGACCAACGCCCCTGGGTTAGAATGTCTCTCATATGGGCTCCCCAACCGAACGGACTGGCATCTGTCGTGACCACGTTGTCCGGAGTGATGGTCCAGAGGACTCCTTTTCGATAAATGTACTGGATTGAGCCACCATCTGAGGTCGTGAAGAGTGGCAGGTGATATACTGAACTTCCCGCTTAGAGCACCGTGAAGATCTTTTTCTGCTTGAAGAACCTCGTATTGAAGCATTCGGGTGTGAAATTGAGCCCATCTCACCGCCGATATACACGCAGTCAAAGATCCTAGAAGAGACATTGCGTCTCTTAAACTTAAGATTGGAGCTTTCCTCACGGTCGTGATCCTCTGAATGATCTTCTGCTTCTTTTCTTCTGGTAGGAAGGAAGATTGATTTTCTGAGTTTAGGAGAACTCCTAGGAATATTTGATGCCTTGTGGGTTCTAGTTTTGACTTTTCCCAGTTGACTATCCATCCGAGTCCCTGTAGGGATGATATTATGGCATTTACCCTAGATGTACACTGAGCGATTGAATTTCCAATTATTAAAAAATCATCTAGATAGGGCACTACCAGGGTTTCTTTTTCCCTGACATGGGCCATTACTTCCGACACAACTTTTGTAAAAATTCTAGGTGCCATGGATAGGCCAAAGGGCATTGCTAAAACTTGAAAATGTTTAATCTGATGGTTTACCCATATTGCCATCCTGAGGAATCGCTGATGATTTCGGTGAACTGGAAGATGGTAATACGCATCTTTTAGATCCAACACTGACATGTAGCACCTAGGAAACAAAAGCTTAGTTGTTGATTTAATGGATTCCATCTTAAAAGCGTGATACTGAAGATATTTATTCAATTTTCGTAAATTTATGATAGTCCTAAAGGACCCATCAGGCTTAGAGATCAAGAACAGCGGAGAATAAAAGCCCGTCTTCTCCTGATGTTTTGGTACTTCTTCAATAACCCGCTTTGTAAGCAATTGTTGAATCTCTAATTCTAAGGCCTGTTGTTGGGCCTGAGTATCCAACGATGTTACAATAAAATGGTCTGGGGGAGTTCTCAAAAATTCTAATTTTAATCCTGACTCAACAACCCCCATTATCCAGGAACTAGAAGTTAATTTTTGCCATTCTGCTGAGAAGAATTTTAGTCTTCCCCCTACTGGCAATTCTGTTTTATCTGTAGTTACGCCTCCGTCTTGAGAAAGATGAAGGGTTCTTATAGTATCCACCTTTCTTCTTCTGATCCGACGTCTCCCAGTCACGATTATATCCCTGCTGGTCTGGCTGGAATTTTCTGAAGGGCAAGCGTCTCCGGAAGGCATTCCTAAAAGTGGGATTAAATGCTTTAGGAAATCCCTTTTTTCTGTCCTCTGCCTTTGCAAGGATGTCATCCAGCACCGGGCCAAATAGGTACTCACCCCTACATGGAATGGAGCATAATTTGGCCTTTGCCTGGGCATCCCCCTTCCAGGTCTTCAGCCAAAGTGCCCGTCGGACTGCATTTGAGAGCCCCGCCGATCTTGCAGCCAATCTCAGGGAGTCAATTGAGGCATCTGCCAGATAAACCGCTCCTTCTCTGACCTGAGACAGGGAGTTTAGTAATTTGTCTCTAGGTGTTTTAGCTTTAAGCTGTTCTTCCAGCTGCGTCACCCAGACCATGATTGATCTCGCCGTACAGGTGCCTGCGATTGCAGGCTTAAAGGCTCCAGATGATGCTTCCCACACTTTCTTAAGGAGCATGTCAGCCTTCCTGTCTGAGGGATCTTTAAGGAGACCTACGTCCTCTAATGGCAGCGAGGCTGTCTTTGAGGTAGAGGCTACTGCCGCATCTACTTTCGGGATTTTCACCCACTGAGATAAGGTGCCATCCTCGAAGGGGTACCTTCTTTTTGCGGCCGAAGGTAAGAATCCCTTATCCAGCTTATCCCACTCTCGTCTGACCAGATCTTTAATGGTATCTACCACGGGGAAAGCTTTGCGACTTCTCTGGTTCAGTCCTGCAAACATGATCTCCTGGGTTGTTTTTGGCTCTCTACTCTCTGCCAAACCCATAGTTGCACGGACAGCTTTAATTAAAGTGTCCATATTGTCGGTGGAAAAACAAGGCCTTCCTTCCTCATCTGAGGAGACTGATGATGAACTCTCCGAGCATTCACCCTCCTGCAATGAGGGGCTGGAATCGGATATTATTTCCATACTCTTATCATGTCGTTTGGTTTTTAGGGACGATTTAATTTCTTCCCTAATTACTTCTCTTAAATCCGATACACGGAGGGGGGCCTCTTCATCTAACGTACGGCATATACATAACTGACATCATTTCTTTAAATAAGTGTCAGGCAGTGGCTCCGTGCATAATACTTTTCCTCTGATTGTTCCACTCCTGCTTTTTGCTACAAATACTGATGTAAAATACGGACCAGATACTGATAGTGTGACGGCAGCCTAAGGGTTTGTATATTTCGTCAATCACATTAATAAAATTTTCGTTTTTTTCTTTTTCCATTCAAAAAGATTTCAGTTTCTTTTGCAGTGGATTTGTACAGATTACAGGTGACCTTAAAAGTGGAAAATCTTACTATGATTTTTACTTTACATGATAAAAACCTGGCATTTTAACAGGGGTGTGTAGACTTTTTATATCCACTATAAGTCCTATTTTACTTTATTTAATAGAAATAATTTTAGTTCTATAATAGTAAGAGAAGAGACTGCAATCTGCTCATGGTCGTTTATTTTATGCTGATGCCCTGCTGTTGATTTGGTGACCGGTTATGAAGTTCGTCATTTCTTGTGTTCAACTTCCCTTAGGGGACTCGTTCAGGAGAGACGCTCTCATGTTTGGTGACCGATGTAACAGCTTGGTCTTGGTCCAACGGTGTCTACCTTTATAATAACCTAGAAGAAACCGATGTATAAATATAAGGTTGTCCATTGCCAGGAATTACATGTATAGCATTATAATGGAGGCTAATACGATTAATCCCCAATTCCCACAGTTTTAAGCGTGCCCTAAAAACTCATTTGTTCAGACTGGCCTACCGCCTCAACGCATTAACCTAACTATCCCTGTGTGGCCTATTTTAAAAAAAAAACCATAATCAGGTTCCTCGCATCATGTTCTCATACACTTTATGCAGTTAATAGCCCTCTGTGTCTGTACTGCTACATACTTAGGCAGTGAACTGGTTCATGCAGCTTTACATGAACACCCGAGCCTTACACTATGGCTGGTCCAAATAACTAAAGCAATTGTTACCATCCACCTCTCGTGTCTCCCCTTTTCCTCATAGTTTGTAAGCTTGCGAGCAGCAGGGCCCTCATTCCTCCTGGTATGTGTTTTGAACTGTGATTTCTGTTATGCTGTAATGTCTATTGTCTGTACAAGTCCCCTCTATAAGTTGTAAAGCGCTGCGGAATATGTTGGCGCTATATAAATAAAATTATTATTATTATTATTATTATTAATAATGCGCACTGTTTATGCTTGGATTTTGAAATCTTTTTTCCCTATAAAAAAGCATAGTATAGGAGACAGTTGTGTTAGCCAATGCTCAGATATCAACTCACCACCGCTGATGAAGAATAGAGTACCGGTTTCTGAGGGGGTGAGGTACGACGTGACGTGCCAGGGTCCTGCTGCCCGCGTGCCACATCTCCAGTATGAGATCTGCTACTACTCCTCTGCTCTCCTTGTCGGTGTTCGGCGTCTCCTGTGGAAGACATGTTGCCGCACACCTACTCACCAAGCGCTGCCTCTTTTTAAAGGTCCCGCGCTCTTCCTCCCGGCCTCCTCCGGAAGTCGTTAATTTACTTCTGGGTCAGAAGCGCCGACCTGCTCCTGCAGCGTCGCGCGCGTGTGGACGACCCTGGGCGGCGTGCCTTCCCCTGGGAACGCCACTACGACCGCCATCATCCTCGGTCCCTGCCAGACGAGGGGGGAAGCTGAACACAGACCTTCCCCCGACGCTGCTTCCGGGCCCCCGACTCTGCCGTTCCCACCAGACACCGCACAGAGGCTTGGCGGACCCGGGTAAGCGACACTGTAGGCTCCCGCCATCCGGACAGGAACCCAAACTGGAGGGCGAGGGGGGCCGCCCCTTTTTAACCTGTAGGTTCCTGTCCGGAAGGTGGGCGGATCCCCTCTCTCGTTGTGGGTGCTGTCGTGGCGATAGGAAAATTTAAATTTATTTTCGACTTTTGAAATAAGACAGCATTTAAAGGTAGGGAAGGACTGTTTGGACATACTTATCTGAACAGGAAGTGGCAACTGTTATTATCTGGTGGACTAAACATGAAAAACGTGAATTATTTTTGGAAACCGTGCAGTATCATAAACATACAAGACACCGGGCATGCTACAAGCAGGGAAGCTAGGGGGTATTTACATGATCGTCAGGAGACTCAGGCAGGATCTCTTCTGCAGATGGCGCACAAAGGCTTGTCACGGTCTGGGACAGGCGAGGGATTTCCTGGTCCCGAGTGAACGCCAGCAGGTCATAGTACCACAACTTGGGCACATAGACGTCGTCGGTTCCGGCCCCAGACTTCACGAACTTTTCCACCTTGTTCACTTTTTTGTAAACTGTGCGGAGAACCTGGATCTTCTTCCGCACAATGTTTTCATCCACCGTCTCAGTGGGATGATGCTGCTTGTAGAGGGCCACCAGTTTCTCGTACGCAGCTTTCTTCTTGTAGCGGTTGCTGTAATACGCAGACTTGATCTGCCTTCTCCGCCCAGGATGATGCCATGGCCCGAGTGGAGTGCGCCCTGATGCCTTCTGGTGGTGTTACTCCCCTGGCAGAGTAGGCAAGACATATCGCTTCTCTAATCCATCTGGCGATAGAGCTTTTCGTGACACCAGAACCCTTTTTCCGATTCTGGAAAGAAATAAACAGAGCCCTACTCTGTCTCCAGTTTTGTGTCCTATCCAGGTATTCTAATATTGCCCTCTTAACATCTAGGGTATGATATTTTTTCTCCTCCTCTGAACCTGGATTTTCATAGAAAGATGGGAAATAAATCTCCTGACTTCTATGAAATTTAGTTGCCACTTTTGGCAAGTATGCAGGATCAGGTTTTAAGACAATCTTATCTTGGAGAATTATCAAGTAGGGAGGATCTACTGACATGTATATCACTGACCCTCCTGGCAGACGTTAATGCTAAGAGTAGGGCTGTTTTTAAGGTTAGATTTTTAATCGAAATAGATTTTAATGGCTCAAAGGGGGGTTCAGTCAACGCCTCAAGCACCAAGTTGAGGTCCCAAGGGGGTACCCTTGCAATATGGATTGGGTTAGAACGCTGACATGCCTTAATAAACCTAGCAACCCATCTATTACCAGCTATATCTCTGTTGTACAGAGCTCCTAAGGCTGAAACATAAACCCTTTGAGTGTTGACTGCTAACCCCAATTCCCAGCCTTTCTGAAGGAATTCTAAAATGGCTGAAATCGGAGCATTATCTCCCAATGGCTGCTGATAAAACATAAGGAATTTCTTCCAAATTTTCGAATAGATTTTTGTAGTAACCTCTTTCCTGCTTTTCAATAAGGTAGTTATTAAAGCATTGGAGAACCCCCTCTCCTTCAGAAGCTCCCTCTCAAGTTCCACGCTGTTAAGTGAAGAGTCTCCAAATTTGGATGATGAAATGGACCTTGAGAGAGGAGATCCGGAACCACTGGCAACACCCAGGGATCGGTGACAGACATTGTTTTGAGGAGAGAAAACCAAGGCCTCCTGGGCCAGAAGGGGGCGATTAAAATTACTCTGGCTCCTTCCTCCCGGATCTTCCTGAGAACTATCGGAATTAGACACATAGGGGGGAAGGCATATGCTAGCCGGAAGTCCCAACGAACGCGAAGGGAATCCACTATGAGAGGTTGGTCTGCTACGTGTAAGGATGCGAACCTCCTGACCTTCCTGTTCTCCCTCGTAGCAAACAGATCTATTGTTGGCAATCCCCACAGATTGACTATCTGATTGAATATGTGTTGGTCTAGGGACCACTCTCCCTGACGAAGGGAATGGCGACTGAGGTAGTCTGCTTCTATATTGAGTTTCCCCTCTATATGAACTGCCGACAGAGATTGTAAGTGATCCTCGGCCAGAGACAATATCTGTGCTGCGGTGGTCATTAGGGATCGTGACCTTGTCCCCCCCTGATGATTGATGTAGGACACCACAGTCATATTGTCTGTCTGTATCTGTACGTGTGAGTTCTCCAGGGAAGGTAGTAAACAAAGAAGAGCCTCTGCAGCCAGCTCTCTTAGGTTTGAGGAGTTCTGGGACTCTAGACTTGACCAACGCCCCTGGGTTAGAATGTCTCTCATATGGGCTCCCCAACCGAACGGACTGGCATCTGTCGTGACCACGTTGTCCGGAGTGATGGTCCAGAGGACTCCTTTTCGATAAATGTACTGGATTGAGCCACCATCTGAGGTCGTGAAGAGTGGCAGGTGATATACTGAACTTCCCGCTTAGAGCACCGTGAAGATCTTTTTCTGCTTGAAGAACCTCGTATTGAAGCATTCGGGTGTGAAATTGAGCCCATCTCACCGCCGATATACACGCAGTCAAAGATCCTAGAAGAGACATTGCGTCTCTTAAACTTAAGATTGGAGCTTTCCTCACGGTCGTGATCCTCTGAATGATCTTCTGCTTCTTTTCTTCTGGTAGGAAGGAAGATTGATTTTCTGAGTTTAGGAGAACTCCTAGGAATATTTGATGCCTTGTGGGTTCTAGTTTTGACTTTTCCCAGTTGACTATCCATCCGAGTCCCTGTAGGGATGATATTATGGCATTTACCCTAGATGTACACTGAGCGATTGAATTTCCAATTATTAAAAAATCATCTAGATAGGGCACTACCAGGGTTTCTTTTTCCCTGACATGGGCCATTACTTCCGACACAACTTTTGTAAAAATTCTAGGTGCCATGGATAGGCCAAAGGGCATTGCTAAAACTTGAAAATGTTTAATCTGATGGTTTACCCATATTGCCATCCTGAGGAATCGCTGATGATTTCGGTGAACTGGAAGATGGTAATACGCATCTTTTAGATCCAACACTGACATGTAGCACCTAGGAAACAAAAGCTTAGTTGTTGATTTAATGGATTCCATCTTAAAAGCGTGATACTGAAGATATTTATTCAATTTTCGTAAATTTATGATAGTCCTAAAGGACCCATCAGGCTTAGAGATCAAGAACAGCGGAGAATAAAAGCCCGTCTTCTCCTGATGTTTTGGTACTTCTTCAATAACCCGCTTTGTAAGCAATTGTTGAATCTCTAATTCTAAGGCCTGTTGTTGGGCCTGAGTATCCAACGATGTTACAATAAAATGGTCTGGGGGAGTTCTCAAAAATTCTAATTTTAATCCTGACTCAACAACCCCCATTATCCAGGAACTAGAAGTTAATTTTTGCCATTCTGCTGAGAAGAATTTTAGTCTTCCCCCTACTGGCAATTCTGTTTTATCTGTAGTTACGCCTCCGTCTTGAGAAAGATGAAGGGTTCTTATAGTATCCACCTTTCTTCTTCTGATCCGACGTCTCCCAGTCACGATTATATCCCTGCTGGTCTGGCTGGAATTTTCTGAAGGGCAAGCGTCTCCGGAAGGCATTCCTAAAAGTGGGATTAAATGCTTTAGGAAATCCCTTTTTTCTGTCCTCTGCCTTTGCAAGGATGTCATCCAGCACCGGGCCAAATAGGTACTCACCCCTACATGGAATGGAGCATAATTTGGCCTTTGCCTGGGCATCCCCCTTCCAGGTCTTCAGCCAAAGTGCCCGTCGGACTGCATTTGAGAGCCCCGCCGATCTTGCAGCCAATCTCAGGGAGTCAATTGAGGCATCTGCCAGATAAACCGCTCCTTCTCTGACCTGAGACAGGGAGTTTAGTAATTTGTCTCTAGGTGTTTTAGCTTTAAGCTGTTCTTCCAGCTGCGTCACCCAGACCATGATTGATCTCGCCGTACAGGTGCCTGCGATTGCAGGCTTAAAGGCTCCAGATGATGCTTCCCACACTTTCTTAAGGAGCATGTCAGCCTTCCTGTCTGAGGGATCTTTAAGGAGACCTACGTCCTCTAATGGCAGCGAGGCTGTCTTTGAGGTAGAGGCTACTGCCGCATCTACTTTCGGGATTTTCACCCACTGAGATAAGGTGCCATCCTCGAAGGGGTACCTTCTTTTTGCGGCCGAAGGTAAGAATCCCTTATCCAGCTTATCCCACTCTCGTCTGACCAGATCTTTAATGGTATCTACCACGGGGAAAGCTTTGCGACTTCTCTGGTTCAGTCCTGCAAACATGATCTCCTGGGTTGTTTTTGGCTCTCTACTCTCTGCCAAACCCATAGTTGCACGGACAGCTTTAATTAAAGTGTCCATATTGTCGGTGGAAAAACAAGGCCTTCCTTCCTCATCTGAGGAGACTGATGATGAACTCTCCGAGCATTCACCCTCCTGCAATGAGGGGCTGGAATCGGATATTATTTCCATACTCTTATCATGTCGTTTGGTTTTTAGGGACGATTTAATTTCTTCCCTAATTACTTCTCTTAAATCCGATACACGGAGGGGGGCCTCTTCATCTAACGTACGGCATATACATAACTGACATCATTTCTTTAAATAAGTGTCAGGCAGTGGCTCCGTGCATAATACTTTTCCTCTGATTGTTCCACTCCTGCTTTTTGCTACAAATACTGATGTAAAATACGGACCAGATACTGATAGTGTGACGGCAGCCTAAGGGTTTGTATATTTCGTCAATCACATTAATAAAATTTTCGTTTTTTTCTTTTTCCATTCAAAAAGATTTCAGTTTCTTTTGCAGTGGATTTGTACAGATTACAGGTGACCTTAAAAGTGGAAAATCTTACTATGATTTTTACTTTACATGATAAAAACCTGGCATTTTAACAGGGGTGTGTAGACTTTTTATATCCACTATAAGTCCTATTTTACTTTATTTAATAGAAATAATTTTAGTTCTATAATAGTAAGAGAAGAGACTGCAATCTGCTCATGGTCGTTTATTTTATGCTGATGCCCTGCTGTTGATTTGGTGACCGGTTATGAAGTTCGTCATTTCTTGTGTTCAACTTCCCTTAGGGGACTCGTTCAGGAGAGACGCTCTCATGTTTGGTGACCGATGTAACAGCTTGGTCTTGGTCCAACGGTGTCTACCTTTATAATAACCTAGAAGAAACCGATGTATAAATATAAGGTTGTCCATTGCCAGGAATTACATGTATAGCATTATAATGGAGGCTAATACGATTAATCCCCAATTCCCACAGTTTTAAGCGTGCCCTAAAAACTCATTTGTTCAGACTGGCCTACCGCCTCAACGCATTAACCTAACTATCCCTGTGTGGCCTATTTTAAAAAAAAAACCATAATCAGGTTCCTCGCATCATGTTCTCATACACTTTATGCAGTTAATAGCCCTCTGTGTCTGTACTGCTACATACTTAGGCAGTGAACTGGTTCATGCAGCTTTACATGAACACCCGAGCCTTACACTATGGCTGGTCCAAATAACTAAAGCAATTGTTACCATCCACCTCTCGTGTCTCCCCTTTTCCTCATAGTTTGTAAGCTTGCGAGCAGCAGGGCCCTCATTCCTCCTGGTATGTGTTTTGAACTGTGATTTCTGTTATGCTGTAATGTCTATTGTCTGTACAAGTCCCCTCTATAAGTTGTAAAGCGCTGCGGAATATGTTGGCGCTATATAAATAAAATTATTATTATTATTATTATTATTAATAATGCGCACTGTTTATGCTTGGATTTTGAAATCTTTTTTCCCTATAAAAAAGCATAGTATAGGAGACAGTTGTGTTAGCCAATGCTCAGATGTCAACTCACCACCGCTGATGAAGAATAGAGTACCGGTTTCTGAGGGGGTGAGGTACGACGTGACGTGCCAGGGTCCTGCTGCCCGCGTGCCACATCTCCAGTATGAGATCTGCTACTACTCCTCTGCTCTCCTTGTCGGTGTTCGGCGTCTCCTGTGGAAGACATGTTGCCGCACACCTACTCACCAAGCGCTGCCTCTTTTTAAAGGTCCCGCGCTCTTCCTCCCGGCCTCCTCCGGAAGTCGTTAATTTACTTCTGGGTCAGAAGCGCCGACCTGCTCCTGCAGCGTCGCGCGGGGGTGGACGACCCTGGGCGGCGTGCCTTCCCCTGGGAACGCCACTACGACCGCCATCATCCTCGGTCCCTGCCAGACGAGGGGGGAAGCTGAACACAGACCTTCCCCCGACGCTGCTTCCGGGCCCCCGACTCTGCCGTTCCCACCAGACACCGCACAGAGGCTTGGCGGACCCGGGTAAGCGACACTGTAGGCTCCCGCCGTCCGGACAGGAACCCAAACTGGAGGGCGAGGGGGGCCGCCCCTTTTTAACCTGTAGGTTCCTGTCCGGAAGGTGGGCGGATCCCCTCTCTCGTTGTGGGTGCTGTCGTGGCGATAGGAAAATTTAAATTTATTTTCGACTTTTGAAATAAGACAGCATTTAAAGGTAGGGAAGGACTGTTTGGACATACTTATCTGAACAGGAAGTGGCAACTGTTATTATCTGGTGGACTAAACATGAAAAACGTGAATTATTTTTGGAAACCGTGCAGTATCATAAACATACAAGACACCGGGCATGCTACAAGCAGGGAAGCTAGGGGGTATTTACATGATCGTCAGGAGACTCAGGCAGGATCTCTTCTGCAGATGGCGCACAAAGGCTTGTCACGGTCTGGGACAGGCGAGGGATTTCCTGGTCCCGAGTGAACGCCAGCAGGTCATAGTACCACAACTTGGGCACATAGACGTCGTCGGTTCCGGCCCCAGACTTCACGAACTTTTCCACCTTGTTCACTTTTTTGTAAACTGTGCGGAGAACCTGGATCTTCTTCCGCACAATGTTTTCATCCACCGTCTCAGTGGGATGATGCTGCTTGTAGAGGGCCACCAGTTTCTCGTACGCAGCTTTCTTCTTGTAGCGGTTGCTGTAATACGCAGACTTGATCTGCCTTCTCCGCCCAGGATGATGCCATGGCCCGAGTGGAGTGCGCCCTGATGCCTTCTGGTGGTGTTACTCCCCTGGCAGAGTAGGCAAGACATATCGCTTCTCTAATCCATCTGGCGATAGAGCTTTTCGTGACACCAGAACCCTTTTTCCGATTCTGGAAAGAAATAAACAGAGCCCTACTCTGTCTCCAGTTTTGTGTCCTATCCAGGTATTCTAATATTGCCCTCTTAACATCTAGGGTATGATATTTTTTCTCCTCCTCTGAACCTGGATTTTCATAGAAAGATGGGAAATAAATCTCCTGACTTCTATGAAATTTAGTTGCCACTTTTGGCAAGTATGCAGGATCAGGTTTTAAGACAATCTTATCTTGGAGAATTATCAAGTAGGGAGGATCTACTGACATGTATATCACTGACCCTCCTGGCAGACGTTAATGCTAAGAGTAGGGCTGTTTTTAAGGTTAGATTTTTAATCGAAATAGATTTTAATGGCTCAAAGGGGGGTTCAGTCAACGCCTCAAGCACCAAGTTGAGGTCCCAAGGGGGTACCCTTGCAATATGGATTGGGTTAGAACGCTGACATGCCTTAATAAACCTAGCAACCCATCTATTACCAGCTATATCTCTGTTGTACAGAGCTCCTAAGGCTGAAACATAAACCCTTTGAGTGTTGACTGCTAACCCCAATTCCCAGCCTTTCTGAAGGAATTCTAAAATGGCTGAAATCGGAGCATTATCTCCCAATGGCTGCTGATAAAACATAAGGAATTTCTTCCAAATTTTCGAATAGATTTTTGTAGTAACCTCTTTCCTGCTTTTCAATAAGGTAGTTATTAAAGCATTGGAGAACCCCCTCTCCTTCAGAAGCTCCCTCTCAAGTTCCACGCTGTTAAGTGAAGAGTCTCCAAATTTGGATGATGAAATGGACCTTGAGAGAGGAGATCCGGAACCACTGGCAACACCCAGGGATCGGTGACAGACATTGTTTTGAGGAGAGAAAACCAAGGCCTCCTGGGCCAGAAGGGGGCGATTAAAATTACTCTGGCTCCTTCCTCCCGGATCTTCCTGAGAACTATCGGAATTAGACACATAGGGGGGAAGGCATATGCTAGCCGGAAGTCCCAACGAACGCGAAGGGAATCCACTATGAGAGGTTGGTCTGCTACGTGTAAGGATGCGAACCTCCTGACCTTCCTGTTCTCCCTCGTAGCAAACAGATCTATTGTTGGCAATCCCCACAGATTGACTAT